>NW_025370868.1:7072-7714 GCF_016433145.1 Gracilinanus agilis | reverse complement strand
GAAATTTGGAAAACAATATGGGAGAGATTAGGTCTAGATCAACATCTGACACCCTACACCAAGATAAATTCAGAATGGGTGAACGACTTGAATATAAAGAGGGAAACTATAAACATGTTAAGTGAACACAGAATAGTATACTTTTCAGATCTATGGGAAAGGAAAGACTTTAAAACCAAGCAAGAGCTAGAGAAAATTACAAAATGTAAATTAAATGGCTTTGACTATTTTAAACTAAAAAGTTTTTGTACAAACAAAAAAAATATAGTCAAAATCAGAAGGGAAACAACAAATTGGGAAAAAATCTTTATAACGAAAAACTCTGACAGGGGTCTAATCACTCAAATATACAAGGAGTTAAAGCAATTGTATAAAACATCAAGCCATTCCCCAATTGATAAATGGGCAAGAGACATGAATAGGCAATTTTCAGGTAAAGAAATCAAAAGTATCAACAAGCACATGAGAAAGTGTTCCAAATCTCTAATAATTAGAGAAATGCAAATCAAAACAACTCTAAGGTATCACCTCACACCTAGCAGATTGGCTAAAATGAAAGAAGGGACAGAGTAATGAATGTTGGAGGGGATGTGGCAAAATTGGGACATTAATGCATTGCTGGTGGAGTTGTGAACTGATCCA
>NW_025370868.1:0-6972 GCF_016433145.1 Gracilinanus agilis | reverse complement strand
TGGAAAAGGAGGGTATGTCCTTCAATTGGGGAATGGCTGAACAAACTGTGGTATATGCGGGTGATGGAATACTATTGTGCTAAAAGGAATAATAAACTGGAGAAGTTCCAGGCGAACTGGAGAGACCTCCGGGAACTGATGCAGAGCGAAAGGAGCAGAGCCAGAAGAACTCTATACACAGAGACTGATATACTGTGGTAAAATTGAATGTAATGGACCTCTGTTCCAGCAGCAGTACAATGACCCAGGACAATTCTGAGGGATTTATGGTAAAGACGCTACCCACATTCAGAGGAAGGACTGCAGGAGAGGAAACATATAAGAAAAACAACTGCTTGAACGCATGGGTCGGGGTGGACATGACTGAGGGTGTAGACTCGAAACTACCACACCAATGCAACTACCAACAACTTGGAAATTGGTCTTGTTCAAGGACACATGACAAAACTAGTGGAAACGCATCGGCCAAGGGTGTGGGGGGGTGCGGGGGCGGGGGTTGAAGGGGAAAGGTGGAGCATGAATCATGTAACCATGTTAAAAATGAATATTAATAAATGTTAAAAAATGATCTTTCATACCAGTTAACAAATAGAAATACAAAAATCCATCTAAAATAAGTGAAATGGACTCAATGAAAGAGATGATGAAGATAATGACTTAGGTAAAATGTGGAATCTATGATAAACCCAGCAGGATCTACTTTTGTCCCTCAGGCACCACCTAATTAGTAGGAGACTGTTTGAGTTTCTCATTATAACCTCATAGTGGACCTAACACTTCATATTCTTACATTATTTCTGGTATTCTATGAAAGTCTAAAGTTGACAATATCAACTGAAAATGGATAATACAATGTACCAAAAGTCTTAATGTCATTTTAATTTTTAATAATTTCAGAAATACAAATGCTTTAGATTTACAAGATAATTTGAAAGTTTATTTAAATTTCTTTTCCATTTAATGAATTTTTAAGCAAAACTTTTTAAATTTGATGAAGCACTGTGTCATTTAATTGTGCTCATAAGAATTACTCTATTTTTTTCAGACCAATGAGTAATATTTACCTCCAATAGTCTTTTCTTGACAAGGTCATGTCAAAACTAACAGGTATAAATCAAAACCTCATTTGGTAGATGATCTGAAGGCTAGAATTTCACATGTAATCCTTTCAATCACTGAGAAAAAGGTAATAAATGTTTTTACAAAGTTTGAAATAGATTCATGTGGCAAAAATAGTTATGATGTATTTTAATAAGAAATATAGTAATATTTTAAAATGTAAATAATTAGCCTATTTCATTTTTTATAAGTTTGTAACCTATATATTGCTGAAATAATTAAAACTTAAAACTGCACTGAGATTTTTGGGATATGCTATATAGATAAACATTTTAACCATCAGTTAAGGTTGATTGTGTGAAAAAATAAAGGGAAGCAAGCATTTTGAATTGAAATCTTCATTCAGTATAGAGTAAAAAATGGTAGCCTGAAGGGAAAAAAGGATGAAGAAATAAATTAATTTGTCCTTGTACAGATTTAAGCTTCCAATCAGTCAAACCTAAAATACTTATTGAATTTCTCTTACTTGGACATCATTGTACTAGGTACTGTGGGGGATACAATAGAAATACAGGACTAGGTGTTTTCCATTTATAATCTCTTTGGGAAAATGATAAGATACATAGAAAAAAAATTAAAAAATATTACCTACCACTTATATTAAGGTTTCTGAATTACTTTATATATGTTCTTTCATATTCATAGAATTTTGTGGTAGAGATTATTATTACTCCCATTTAAGGATGAGGAAACAATCTAAAAGAGTAACTAACTTCCCAAAGAATAAAGTTCTGAGACAGAGCTTGAACTTTGGTCTTCTTAATTTCAAGATCCTTCACTCTATCCTCTCTCTACAGGCTAGTTATCTCTTGATATGTATGTGGTGGTCAAGATATGTAAGGTCTAAAAAGATTGGCAAGGTAGGGGTGATCCAGGTCTTGAAGGGCTTTGAATTTCAGTGGATTTTTTTATTTGATAGTAAATTGATGGAGTTTATTGAGTAAGGAGTGGCCTCTGCTTTAGGAAGATAATTTGACAACTGAATGGAGGTTAGACTAGACTGGAGTAACATTTATAGCAGGGAGACCAAGCAGGATACTATTGCAGTAGTCAAGGAAAGAGGTGATAAGGATTTGAATCAGAGTAATAGTAGTGAGAGAGAAGGTATGTATTAACACAGGGATGTTACAAAGATATAAAAAATAGACCTTGACTAAATAACTTCATACTCTCTGAAAAGAGGTAACTAAAAAGTAAGGTAGACTATTTGAATTTTGTTTAAGAATTTAATATACCAGTGAAAGATATTAGGCACTGACCCTACAATCATAATTAACCATAGTAGAACAGTGTTTGAAAAACCCAAATATCCAGGCTTTTGGAAGAAGAACTCACTATTTTACAGAACTGCTGGAAAAATTGGAAAAACAGAATATGGCAGAAACTACACATCACATCAGACACTAAGTTAAAGTCAAAATGGATAGATGATTTAAAAATAAAAGGTGATACCATAAACAAATTAGGGGAGCACAAAATAGTTTACCTGTTAGATCTTTGCATAAGAGAAGAATTTAGGTCAAAATAAGATTGTAGGGAACAATATGAGATGTAATATTAATAATTTTGACTATATTAAGTTCAAAAGTTTTTTTTTAAACCCTTACCTTTTGTCTTGGAGTCAATACTGTGTATTGGCTCCAAGGCAGAAGAGTGGTAAGGGTAGGCAATGGGGATCAAGTGACTTGCCCAGGGTCACACAGATGGGAAGGGTCTGAGGCCAGATTTGAACCTAGGACCTCCCGTCTCTAGGCCTGGCTCTCAATACAAAGTTCAAAAGTTTTTGCATGAACAAAATTCATTCTAGTCTCCTGGCATATTTTAGTAAAAATTCTCTTGAGAGTATGACTCATTTTTCTCTACTTTCTCTGATGACTGGGCATGCCAAGTAGAGTCCAGGTGGTATTTAATCCCATGGGCCATGGCTACTTGTTATATTACTTGTAAGATAACCCATTGGCCCATTGTCACTCTGGAATGAATGCAGGAGGTCAAATCAAGATAATCAAGATAAAAAGCCAGACAACAAACTGGGGTAAATAATCTTTAGAGCAATTATCTGACAAATGTTTCATTTCTCAAATATATGGAGAAGAGAGTTAAATTTATAAAAATTACAAAGCATTCCTCAATTTTCAAATGGTTAAAGAATAAGAACAGCTGATTCTCGAAGAAATTAAAACTATTTTTAGTCATATTAAAAAATTCTTCAAATAGCTATTAATTAGAGAAATGCAAATTAAAACAACACTGAAGAGACACTCCATACCCACTAGACTGGATAACATGACAAAAAAATCATAAATTTTGGAAGAGATGTGGAAAAAATCAGAACACCATTAATCTGTTGGTAGAGCTATGAACTGTTCCAACAGTTCTGGAGAACAATCTGCAACCATGCAATAACAACAATAATATGTGGTAATCAATTGTGAATGACTTAACTATTACCAACAAAGCAAGGATTCAGGATAACTCCAAGGACTCATGATGAAAAAGGCTATCCATCATCATAGAAGGAATAGATGAAGTCCAAATGCAGATTGAAGCATACCATTCTTTATTTCCCACATGAACTTTCTCTAGTGTGAGCAATATGTGTCTTGTTCCCTGAGATCATGAAAATGGAAATATGTATTATGTGATGATATATAGAACCTAAAAATCAAAAGAAAAAAACCTTTGAGACTTTATCTCTCTTATCTGGCTCTTTTCTCTTACCTTCCATAATTCCATCTCTTTTCTTTTTTAATATGTGTGTAAATTAATCAAGGATTTTCTAATTATATATCAGTGAAAGCATTTACATACATATATGCTATGCAAGCTATAATATATCCATAGATATAGATATACACACATAGCTGTGTATATGAATAAATGGCACAAGTGTGTGTTCAGTTACCATTTTATGAAAACAAAGTTTAATGAATTAAATTAGTCATAGACAAGTTTTAGTTCATTAGTTGTTATTTTTTTGGTAACTCCACTGCTTTTCAGTATACACTGACTTAAGTTTACTGAATAGAATCAAATTGGAAAGGGTATTAAAGGACTATTACTTCTTGGTAGTAGTCACTTCAGCCAGAAAATATTTATTCCCTTTGCCAAGTTGAGACTTATGGCAGCCAAGAGCAATACAAATTTAGAATTTTTTAAAAATTGCAAAATCCTATGGAGGAGGAGGAGGAAGATTATGAATATCATCATCACAAAAGAATTTAAGAAGCAGTAAGGGGAAAAATTAGCTTATAGAAATGTTGGAATGAAACCCAGCTAAGCCATAGCCTGCAAAGAATATTTAAGGATGAAATTGAAAGAATAAAAAATTGGGGAAATGGAATGATTTCTAAAAAATAAACCCTTTATTCTGTCAATGACATGAAACCGCCACTTGGATACAGTCCTACATGAGAAAGTTGAAGTGACATTAAAGAAAACTTAAACAGGAAGAACAGTATCTATATCTATACCTATGCCATACTAAAAGCAACACAAATCTGAGGGAATTGAAAGATTACTTCTTACGATATTAAAGAGAGAGACGTACCAAATAATTTAAAAAAACCAAGATCATCGTTACCACTATAAAAAGTAATAAAGATCAGGGGGAATGGAATAAGCATTTGTTATGCAACTACTAAGAGCCAACACTGTGTTAAGTACATTATAAATATATCAATAACTACCACTATATATGCTTACATTTTTATCCTATAAAATATCTGAGATTAATTCATTTGCGTACCAAATCACCTTCATTGAAAATATCAGAAAAGCACACATGAGTTTTAACAATGGATATTCCATAGCAGACTGTAGCTTTGCAATCAGACCATTTTCAGATAACATAAGATCCCATTATACTTTTTATATTTGTTTGATTTGGGAACATAGAATGCCACTTTAAAAGCTTCCTTCCAATATTTCTTTCACGCATGGATGCATTAAGATAAAAGATTCCTTCATTTAAGATAAAAGAATAGAGATGTATTTGTTCTTTTACCCTTGATTATAAATAGCAAGTGAATCATACAATAATGACGTATCTTTTCTGTAGTTATTTGCTACTATCATGAAAGATAGCTAGCATAGAGAAAATATGTGTGTGTGTATCTATATACACATGTTTATTTATATGTAAATTTAATATATACATTCAAGTGATAGGAAGTCAATGGGGATGTGGTCAAATCTTCAGTTCATGAAGATTCATTTGACAGCTAAATGGAAGATGGACTTTGTCAGGGAGATGAAAGAGGAGGCTATTAAAATATTACACACATGAAATGACAAAGGCTGGTACCAGGGTAGTAGCAGGGTCAGAGGAGAGAAGGGAATATGTATGATAGATATGGCAAAGGAACAAGGGTCAGGAAATGGTAATTGATTCAGTACAGAAGGTGAGAGTAAGGAGTCAAGAATGACACCTAGGTTGTAAACTTGGTGACTGGTAAGATGGTGATACCCTTGACAGTCATAGAGTGATTAAGAAGAGGGTCACTAAGTAGAGAAAGGACACTGAAGATCTGAGTCTTGACATACTACTAAACTATTTCCATTTGGATGTATGCATTTAAACAGAGGTTAAAAGTAGAAGTGATTCCTACATTTGAATGTGTTGGATTAGATGACATCAAAGATTTATTCTAACTGGACTCTAATATTATTCTGTAAATGATTTTAGAATTTATTTATATTTGCAAATGTATTCCAATTTATATATAGTGGGAAATATTTTTATATTTATATATTGTACTGTTTTCCTCTTTGAATGGACAAAATACATTACTTAATAATAATAAAGGAAGCCTCTACAAAGATCTTTCATTATATATTTTTGACAAAAAGGTTGCATATGTTCTCATCTTTAGAAAAAAAGTAGTATTGTCAAAGACTTAATTAAAAAGTTTTGACTAGAGCTAGATATCTACTGAATTTACCTGTTGAGAAAGAAAATGATAACTTAGGAATGTAAAAAGGTTCAAAGGTATGGACTGATGGTGTTTTGGCAAAACTCTCCTATATGTTCAGCTATTTTTGGCCATTATTGATTTATTACAACAATAAATACCTAAAACAATTATTCTGACCCTGCTGAGAATATTAAGAATCCTGTCAAATGTAAGTGCTGAGCCACTAGTGAGATCTCTGTTGGAGAAATAAAGTGAATTTCCTTAAATGAGGCAAGACACTGCTGTGAATTTCTTTTCTGTCAACATGGCAAAATGTGTTAAGTAAAATTTAGTGAATAAAGCACAAAAAATAGCAGGTGGTTGAAAATATCAGAAATTCAGAAAATGAATTATGCTTAATACAAGTAACAAGTTAAGATAATTAAAGTACATTTTGTTAATATTTGTAACCTTTCAAACTTGTGGTTCTTAGCACATATGGCTTGCCTTTTCTATTACTGCAAAGTTAACAAGAAATTAAAGGAGAAAACCCTAAAAAAAAACAGACTAAATTAAAACAGATTTACTATAATGATTATAACTTATGTGTATTTACTACTAATAGCTAACATCTTTGTAGTTCTTTGATGCTTAAAAAAGTGCTTTTGTTGCAATATTTTTTCAAGTTGAGCAGTGCAAGTACTACTATTCTGATTACATGTATGCAGAAATTGAGATTCAGAGAAGGTAAATGATTTGTCCCTGGTCACACAGGGAATACTTGTTGTTAGTAGCACAAAGACAGGTTGTCTGATGTGTGTATGATATATAAATGTGTATGCATACATACATTAATGCCCTCCATTCCTGTGTGTGCTTATAGATACACAAAAATTTAAGCTGAAACTGAGTCAGACTCTCTCTCTCTCTCTCTCTCTCTCTCTCTCTCTCTCTCTCT
>NW_025370867.1:0-3570 GCF_016433145.1 Gracilinanus agilis | reverse complement strand
GAAGAGTGGTAAGGGTGGGCAATGGGAGTCAAGTGACTTGCCCAGGGTCACACAGCTGGGAAGTGTCTGAGGCCGGGTTTGAACCCAGGACCTCCTGTCTCTAGGCCTGACTCTCCATCCACTGAGCTACCCAGCTGCCCCATATGTTCTTGATTGGACCAGCCTTACCTCATTTTAACTCTGAGAACGTCATGGTTTGGAAAGAACTGGTCTCATCGGATTTGTTTCCTGATGCAACTGAGCCATGTTTCTGTGTATCTACTGGCTCAGATACTCAACCAATCCAGCACCCATTTCAGAACTAGGATTGTCCAAGGCTCCCTGGAATCCATCCTCTCCTTTCAGCTTGCAGCCACCCATAGGGAAAATCTTTATTCGCCATTTCCTGGCTCTCCAGGCTGCCTACAGCCTTTGCTTCTGGATCGTGCGGGACCCAGAGAACTCTTCAGAGTAGATCCAGGTCGAGATACCTGTGCAGGCCAAGGCAGCACATCCCCAGCAGGGAAATACTGTCATCACAGGACGTGCCTAATCCTGTAGGCTTTTCCTTAGCTGTAGGAGTCTGCCCAGAGACCAATGTGCCCAGAACATGCGCCATCAAGACTGGTTAAACCAAGGTCTCCAGCCCCTGGTGACTGGCTCCTCAGATAGGCTGGAGGCAAAAATAGGAGCAGGTATTCCCTCCCCTCCCTCAACCCTTCCCCACTGAAATTATTTCAGTGAAAAAAAAAGTTGCTTTGGAAATCCGAGATGTGGACCTTTCTTGCCTAAGTTTGTCCGGCTATATGAGTGGTGACATATTGGGATTTTGCCTACAGGAGCATAGGAAGGTGGAGGGTTGGGCTCCCCCATTGACTGTGTGAGGCACTTCAGAGAGGGTCCCCAATACCTTTCCGTCTCAGTGGCCAAGTTCAGCCCAAGATCCCATGTCTGTTGTTTTCTTTAGGGAGGGGAGGGATGGTTCTGTTTGGCTGTCTACACATGAAAAAGGTCTATTCTGAATGAAGTGCCTGGTACTCTAGGATGAGACATCTCCCAAAAGTTGGGGGCATCCCTGTCAACAGCGGCCCTGATTTCTTGTCAAATTATGAAATGACAAAGCAAAGAGCATGCCTTCCTCAGAAGTGCTCTCCATTATGGGAGGATAAAAAGTTAGCTCCATTTCCCATCATCCCACCGCCACAGCCTTCTAATCAGAGCCCCATCTGCCTCACAGCTTGGCATCATTGTTGTTGGTGCCAAGACCAGCTCAAGCTCTTCCTCTTCACACCATGAGGGAGCAAATGAGAAGGAGGAGAAAATGACAGAAGTATGGTGGAGAAGGGGAGGCCAGGGGAGCCGTGTGTGTTTGGGTTTGGCGTTGTGCAGGCAAGAAGGCATTCCATGAGATATTTGTTGACATCAGAGTTTGTTTTCTAAAGCATCTGGTGAGATGAGTTAACTTGTCCTAAGGCCTGAATCTGGCTAAAATGAAATCTGAATTTCCAGTTGGATTTATGAACAATGTAGAAGCTGACAGGGGACTTGCATTCCAGGAGGCTCCAAAGAAAACTGGAGGATCATGGATCTCGATCGAGGTTGAATGGACCTCAGAGGTCCCTGGGTCTAAAACTTTCATTTAAAAGATGAAGAAATAGAAACTTAGAGAAATTAAGTGACTTGCCCAGGCTCACCTAAGTTTTATTCGCTTCTTTTCAGTTGACAAACATTTATTTTCTCTCCCATCTGAAAAAAAATTAAAATAAAAATGAAACATTTATAACAAAAATTCGTAGTCAAACAAAACAAGTTCTATACTGGCCATACCTCCAAATGGGCACCCAAAGTTTTAAGGGTCAGATGTGGGATTTGAACCAAGTCCTCTAAATCAGAGGTCAAAGTTTTCTGTGTCATCTCTGCTAGATGAGTCCACCCCTCAGTACATATGGCAGAGACACCCTAGCTAGTGGTCGCTTGACTCAGGGTGGCCCTAGAAGCCCAGTTCAAGGCTAACCTGAATTCACGATACAGCTGGTCATCTGGAATACAGAGCACATACCGAAATAAAGTTTGTTGGGTCACATTTTCACTCGTTGTAAAATCCTGGAATGTCAGCTTTCCAGTCTGGTAGCGAATGAGACGACTGACTGCAGTCGGAGAAAGCAAATGTGGTTAAGGTGAGTTACGAACAAGGGAAAGAATTTACAATGTCTGTCCGGAGGGCGTCCAAGTAACTCTTCAACCCTAGACAGCCATGTTGGAATGCACCTTTCTCCACCAAAAAGGAGGTTATGCTGTCCCCCATCCACAGGCGTGCAGGGCTTGGAGGGATCTCTGGAATCAGCTCACCCACCCCATATCCCTTGAAGAATCCTCATGACAATGTATCAATGACTGGTCATGGAGCTTCTCCTCCTGAGGAACTGGGGCCTCATAGGGTCACCAATGTAGAGAGAAAAGAGATTTAATGGTCAGCTAGCCCAACCCCTTCGTTTCACAGACTGGCTGAACTGAAATCCCCTTGAACGAGATAACCGGGCAGTTTTTGATGCAATCTGTAACCTCTGCTATTTGAAACAGGCCCATGGAATCAGAGATTCAGCCCTGGAAGATGCTTTAGAGGGGATCCAGTCCAACCCCCTCATTTTACAGAGGGAGAGACTGAGGCACGAAAGGGGAAAGTGACTCACTTATTCAGGGGCCATAAGGTAGCACCTAGCAGGATCAGCATTCAGGTCGGGGTCTGCTGATTTCGTATACCTGGCCCTTCTCCCACTCCACAGGTATGGTTTGAATCAGACCTCATTGATTTATCAGGGACATAGATGAGGAATATCGGCAGCCCCTTCCCTAGCAGAAGGCATCTGGACTAAAGTGTGATACCAATCCCTTCGACTCAGTCAATACTATGTCATGGAGAACGGATGGTATCAGCTGGAGGTCTTCTTCATCAGAGTAACAACAATAATAGCATTTTCATAACTTTTTAAGACTTACAAAATTCTTTACATCATTATCTCATTGATAGCTCATAACCCGGTGAGGTAGGGGCTCTTTCCATCCCCACTTTAGGAGGCAGACAGAGGTTAAGTGACTTGTCCAGACTCATAGAGCTAGTAAGTGTCCAAGGCAGGATTTGAACTAAGTTCTTCCTGGCTCCATGTCCGGCACCCTTATCTATTCTCCACCTATCAGAAGAGCCCGTCTGCTATGGAGAAAGAGCGCTCTCTTTAAGCCCCTCCAGGGGCTGTCGTGTGACGGAGGGATTAAGTTTATTCTGCTTGGCCCTTGAGGGTAGGACCAGTCAATCTTTCAGTCAACAAGCTATGTGCCAGGCACAGGACTAAGCTCTTTCCCAAGATGATCTCATCGGAGTGAGATGCTTTCCTATTGCTGGAGATCCTGAAGCAAAAGCTCGATATGCACTTGTCAGGGGGCATTTGGGGGTTCCTGCAAAGGCCCAGGTCGGAGCTATTGGCCACCGAGGTC
Source organism: Gracilinanus agilis (assembly GCF_016433145.1). Classification (NCBI taxonomy): domain Eukaryota; kingdom Metazoa; phylum Chordata; class Mammalia; order Didelphimorphia; family Didelphidae; genus Gracilinanus; species Gracilinanus agilis. The sequence continues at coordinate 102 of NW_025370867.1, read as the reverse complement.
CCTTCCGGCTCTGAGATGCTGGAGGCGCTGGGGATTCAGGGGGCGCTGGGGACACTGGAGATGCAGGGGATGCTAGGGATGCAGGGGGCACTGGGGGACGCA
>NW_025370866.1:648-6094 GCF_016433145.1 Gracilinanus agilis | reverse complement strand
AAACACACACAAGAAATCAGTCAGGGGAGATAAGTTGGAGTTAGCTAGTAAAGGGCTTTAAATAACAGAGTTTTTTATTTTACCCTGCAGGTAATGGGGAGCTACAGATGTTTCCTGTGCAAGGGAAGTAATGGGAGGATCAGAACTGCGTTTTAAGAAAATGAACTCTGAACTTGAGAGAACAATGAATTTTACTGCAGATGAGAAACTGGGGAGGGGAGAGGGGAGTCTGAACTAGGGTGGATACATTTGTGAATAGAACTAAGGAGGAAAGAGATGTGTGGGTACAGTCTACAAAACTTGGCAAAGGGTTGGATATGGAGATTAAGAGAAAGGGGAAAACTGATGACAGACTTTGCAGACCTGGGTGATTGGATTTATGATTGAAATCCTTGCTAATATGTTGGGTTTTTTTGTTTTTTAACCTTTACCTTCCATCGTGGAGTCAATACTGTGTATTGGCTCCAAGGTAGAAGAGTGGTAAGGGCTAGGTAATGGGAGTTAAGTGACTTGCCCAAGGTCACACAGCCAGGACGTATCTGAGGCCAGATTTTAACCTAGGACCTCCTGTCTCTAGGCCTGGTTCTCAATCCACTGAGCCACTCAGCTGCCCCCCTAATATGTTTTTAATAGAAACAACTATTGTATCACTGACCACATTCACTAGGCCAAGCAGAAACCCGAAATAAGACAGCAACAAATACATCTTGTTAAAGAAATCAGGAGAGGCCATGGTACAAAAGGATAGATAACTGGGCTCACAACTAGAATGACCTCAGTTCCAGTCTCTTCTTTGACACACAGTGGCTTGTGTGACTGGGCAAAGCACTATCCCCTCTTAGTCTTCTGAGTAGCCATCTAGCCTTCAGTTAGAGCTGCTGATTTAGACTGCAGGAAGTTTCCTCATCAGGATTTCCCTCCCTGAGTGAAATCACAAGTCCAGTCTCTTATCTCCTACTCCTAAAGAGATCATTAGCTCAGCACACTTTATATGGAGTAGTACCTACTCATAGAGCTTTGGGGATGCTATCCCAGAATCCCCCAATTTGGTGGCATCTCTGTGACTTTCTGATAAGCTGTCACAGAAATGGAAGTGGACATTATAAAAGTGTCGTGTGGTATACAGACCATTTAGCTGCCATTCACATTATTTTATATACTTTTTAACCTCAAAGAATTTCTCTGTAGAATAATTATGGGGACAGTTTATTCCCTCCCTGCAAATAAGGACCTACGGACAGAAAAGGTTAGTGCCTGCCCAGGGTCACTCAGATAATAACGCTGCCCACTCTGCTTGGTCAGCTCACTTCCACCCAGGCCTGACCACCACACATCAGAACAGGATTACTCATTTCCAAAAATCCTCAAACTGCCTGACTCTGAAGGAAATCATTAGCATTAGTTTTCCCTCCTAGCCTCACCCAGTTTCTATCAATGTTCTCATTCTTCTCTAGAGCCACATTTCTCCCTTAAACCAGGAAACAGAGGAACTGGTGGCTCACCCTTTTTTGCATACAGTAGTTCTCTGGGAATTGAATTTTGGCAAACAATGGTCTTCATTTCATTAACTACATTATCTCCTTTTAGATTTAATCCTCACCTCTTTCCAGGCTGCCTTCCAGGGAAAGAACTTTGCTTACAGAAACAGTTTAAGTCTAGAAGTATCCCTGATGGACAATTTGCTGCAGCTAACCATCTATCTGCTTTAGTTGATCACAAAAGGAGCATCTCCTTTGCAGCAAACATTTAGAAGGGGACAATTTATTGAAAAAATTGATCTTTTATTTCAGATTCTGGATAATTCTATCTACACGTATATACCGATAGTATCTAGAATCAAACGTTCTTGGGCACGTTGATAAAGAAGATTCTTTAGCAGGCATAAAGCAAAGGGGAAGGAGGGACTCAAAGAAGAGGTAACTCTCTGGATCACCAACAAACAAAATAGTACACCTTCCTCAACCCCTTCACCCCAAAAAATGCCCAGAGGGGGGAAAAGTCCCATGCTAAATGGGATTATTAAGACTATTATCCTAGGAATTCAAGGAAAAAGTGAAAGAAAAAAAACAAAAAACAATAACCCAGATACCCAAATACTTCAGCTCCATTTATGTGTTTCCTTGAAACCATTATGTATGGGGTATGAATTATGAAGGTAATTGGCTCAGTTCTCTATTTAACTTTGTCTAAAGCTCTAATCTTCTAAAGATTATATGAGACATTTGTCCCATGTTCATCCTACAAGCCAAATGACAGCAGAAGGGTCACGTGTGGGATTTTTTTTCAATGCTGAAAATTCCTTCCCCCAAGAAGCAAAGGAGGCTGGTTATCCAAAGACCTCTTATCAACTGGGGAAATGACTGGAAGGGCAACTAGGTAGCATAGTGGATAGAGTCACAGGTCAGAAGTTGGGAGGACCTGGGTTCAAAAAAGGCCTAAGACATTTCCTAGTTTTGTGACCGGGCAAATTGCTTAACCCCCAATTGCCTAGTCCTTGCTGCTCTTCTGTCTCAAAACTGATACAAAGACAGAAATTAAGGGTTTAAGAAAAGAAAGAAGAAAAGAAAGAAAGGAAAGGAGAGAGGGAGGAAGCAAGAATTTGGAAGATTTGATCAGCTAGCAATCCTCCTTGAAGTCAAGCCCTTGTAAAGGTCATTGAGAAAGGGGGATCCCATGGGGCCCTGGGAAGACTGCTGGCTCTAGGATTAGAGGATGTAAGTTTGAATTCCAGTCTTGATCCTTAAAATTTGCCCTCTATGAGCCTGGTCAAATTGCTAAACTTCCCTGAATCTATTTCTTCTTTTATAAAATTAGGATGTTGGACCAAATATCCTCTAATGTCCCTTCCTACTTAAAATCTATGATGTCTCCCCTATCAGAAGTACACTCAAAAGGATCTTTTAGTCCTAAATAATGATTTGATTAATGTATTTAAAGTGTTAGCCATTTGCAATCCATAGGTCTTTAGGCAAATGGGGGGGGGATTGTTAAAAAAAAAAGAAAGAATATTTCAGGGGTGATCCTGCAATGATAATATGATAATGTCATTATGGGTTTAATATTTCTCATTCATTCTCTTCAAACAACCCCAGGAAACTTTTTATACAATCTATTTTATTTTATTATTATTTTTTTAACCCTTAACTTCTGTGTATTGGCTCCTAGGTGGAAGAGTGGTAAGAGTGGGCAATGGGGGTCAAGTGACTTGCCCAGGGTCACACAGCTGGGAAGTGTCTGAGGCCAAATTTGAACCTGGGACCTCTTGTTTCTAGGCCTGACTCTCAATCCACTGGGCTACTCAGCTGCCCCTACAATCTATTTTATATAAAAACAAATATGTGTGTGTGTGTGTGTTAGGCTGGACTTGTGATTTCATTGATGTGGGGAACATTAGAGTCAGGAAACTTTCTCTGCCCCAACCTGTAGCTATTCAGCAATTTATATTCTTAGAGATTTGCCCAGGGGAACTGAGAGGTGAGCTACTGGTCCTGGGTCAAAGAGTCAGGATGAGTCAGAAGCAGGAGGATTTGAAGTCAGATCTTCCTGACTTCTAGGTTGGCCCTCATTATATATTATTCAGCCATTTTTCAGTCATTTCTGACTCTTCATGACCCCATTTGGAGTTTTCTCAGGAAAGATATTGGAGCGGTTTGTCATTTCCTTCTCCCGCTCTTTTTTGCAGGTGATGAAATTGAAGCAAACAGGGATAAGTGACTTGCCCAGGATAACACAGCTAGTGTCCGAGGTTCATTATATACCTTATATAAATGGTATATATACCTATTAAGAAGGTAATAGAGTATGGTAGGGAAGGAACCTTTCCAAGTAAGTTCTACTTAATCTTAGTGTCTTCACTTTGTGACTCCCCAGGATTTAGGTCATCTATATTTTGTTTGCATATAGTTGTTTGTATGCATCTCCCCTATTAGACAGAGCTCCCTGAGAACAAGAACTGTTTACTCTTGCTTTCTTGGTATCTCCCTTCACTTAGTTCAATGCCTGGCACACGGCAGGTGCTTAATAAATGCAAGCTGACCAGCTGACATAGGGGGAAAGTGGTGGTTTTAGAAAGAAAAAGTGGTTTTGATATCAAAGAACTGGGTTCAAATCCTGCCTCTGTGCGACTGAAACAAGCCACTCTCTCAAGCTTTCTGAATCTCAGTCTCCTCATTTGCACAGATTAGGTTGAACTAGATGGTAGCTAAGGTCTCCTCCAATTCTAAATCTATTACCTTAAGTGCCTAACAATTATTACTGTCAAAGTACTACTATCAATTATTAACTATCGAAAATGGTTTTCACACTGTATCAAAACTATAGAAATAGAAAGAACATTTCCATGGTGGTCCTGCGATGCTATGATGATAATGCCATTGGTCTAATATTTCCCATACATTTCCTTCAAATAACCTCAAGAAACTTTTACTATATAGAATCTATTATATAAACATATTAGACTGAACTTGTGATTTCCTTGGTTTTAGGAACCACAACGTCAGGAAACTTCCTCTACCAACCTATAATCGTTAGTATTTTCCGTGAGGATTAATTAATACAGCATTTTGAATCATACAAACTGCAATGATATCACTTCTTCCCAATGAAGTTTACATCTATTCTATTAATTCTGTTACCTTGTGAGGAAGCTTATTAAAAAAAAAAAAAAAAAGGCAATATGGCATGGTAGCTAGAGAGAGGTAGCCTGAAAGCTTAAAGATCTGAATTCCAATCCCGCTTCTGATACAGCCTATTTGTATAGCCCTGGGTGAGCAACTTAACCTCTGTGTGCTCTTCGGCAATGGCAAAGAAGGTATGGGTAGCAGGAAAATCACAGAGCCAATCCATATCTGTCTTATTGGAAACAGCTTCTTCATTAAGAAACTTCCGGACTAGTGAGATAAGAGGTAGCCTAAAATATGTCGTTGTGTTGTGTAGAAATGGTAGGGTTTCTCAGCAGTACTCCCTCTCACCCAAGCACAAGAACCAGTGTGTCTAGCATATTTTAAATACTGCCCACCTTGAATTCAAACTGGGGTAGTTGAGTAAATGAGAGTATTAGTATTTAGGCATAGATGGTACATCATGTGTCAAGTTTCACTGATCCCCCCCCCCAAAAAAAAAAACACTCTTTACTCCACGACTTGTTTGTAGTTGTGTTGAAGACTTGCTATGATGTACCAGTTGACGTTATCATTTTTCCCCCTTGCTTTCTCCTCACACCTCTTTCTTGTTCTTTCTTTCTTCTCCCCCTCCTCCCTTCTTTTTCCCTTTCTGTAAACTTTATAAATTAAAAACTGGAGGTGTAATCTACAGCTAAGATCCCTTTCAGGCATCTGCCTTTGGCTACAATCACAAGTGAGGATGAAATGGGGAAATGGGGGCTGGGGACTCAGTCATTTCAGGTCCAATGCTCCCAACGCCACCTCGTCTCTAAACATCCCCCTTC
>NW_025370866.1:0-552 GCF_016433145.1 Gracilinanus agilis | reverse complement strand
TGTGTGTGTGTGTGTGTGTGTGTGTGTGTGTGTGTGTGTGAAAGTGTGGCTGGGTTGGACAGTCCAGTTACTTTCGTCCCCTTCCATCTTCCAGTTAAAATCGGAGAGAACAAACTTTGGGAGCAGCTGGGTACAGCCGCGACTAGCCAATCGCTTCTCTTCCTCTTGTGTGTCTCCTCTCTCTTAAAAAGGAAAGCCGAAGGGGAGACCAAGCCCCTGATCCCTCCTCCACCTAAGGGAGCCTCCTCGGGGCTTACTTAGCTAGCACTAGTGCGGCGGCTCGCCTCGGCTCAGCTGCTCGGGGTCCTGACCAGCAGCCGAGGGCCAAGGTCTCAAAAGGAGGCGGGTCCCTCGGCGCTCGTATTCCCCTCCCCTCAGCTCCGCTGCCCTCCTCCAAGAGGCGTGCACCGGGGCTATTTGAGCGGCCGTGTTCCCGCGGGCCAAGCCGGCCACCCCCTACGCCCCCCGCTCTGTGCGGCAGCAGCGGCGGCGGCGGCGGCAGCAGCAGCGCGGCTCGCTGGGCTCCTAGCGCCCCGGCAGCGGCTGCGGCGG
>NW_025370865.1:618-1055 GCF_016433145.1 Gracilinanus agilis | reverse complement strand
TTGTTGTTGTTGTTGTTGTTGTTGTTGTTGTTTGCTAATAAGGCAGAGCGGCCCAGAGAATTTGAGTGAATTGTTTAGGATCACATAGTTAGAAATGGTCTGAAGTAGGATTCTGAACTCAAGTCCTCTTGTCTCCAGATCCATAAAACTACCTCATTGCCTACATATAAGGGATGGTTCTACAAGGGAGCAGAGAGGGAGGGATATGTGAGAAGTTTAATGTTATAAAAACAAAAGCTATCAATAAAATTTTATTTTAAATATAAAAAACAAAATCAACCAACCAAAGAATTATCCTATCAATGTCTCTTAGTCACGGGAGGGAAGGAAAGAGAAGGCTGAGTGGCCCCTTAGTGTGAGGCTCTGTGTGTGTGTGTGTATGTGTGTGTGTGTGTGTGTGTGTGTGTGTGTGTGTGTGTGTGTGTGAGTGTGTGTGT
>NW_025370864.1:411-1183 GCF_016433145.1 Gracilinanus agilis | reverse complement strand
GTGTATAAGAGACAGCTCTCTCTCTCTCTCTCTCTCTCTCTCTCTCTCTCTCTCTCTCTCTCTCTTTTAACTCTTACCTTCAGTTTTAGATTCAATAGTGTTTACTGGTTTCCATGTCAGAAGAGCCACAAGGGCTAGGCAACAGGGATTAACTAACTTGCCCAAAGTCACACAGCTAAAAAGTGTCTGAAGCCATATTTGAACCCAGGACCTCCCATCTCTGCCAAACCCCTCATTTTATCAGTGATGAAAATGTTCCCTAGATGGGTTAAGTAACTTGCTGAAAGTCACAGGAGTAATAAATGGCAGAGCTGAGGTTTGAATTAGGGTCTCGGTTTCCAAATTTAGTTGTTTTAATGATCTGCATCTTAGAGTAATTAGAATGATAGAATTTGTGAGTTGAAAGAGACCTCAATGTCTTTCTAATCTCATATATAGAAAAAGGGAATCCTTTCTCTCATATATTCAGCAAGTGGCCATCCATCCTCTGCTTACTTCTAAATTGGGGAAAACACTACTTCCTGAAGCAGCCCATTCCATTCCACTTTCAGACAGCTCTAATTGTTAGGAAGTTTTTCCTGGCATCAAGCCTAAATACCATGATTTGCTAATATCAGAAAAAAGGAATGAAAGTCTCTCTTCCTCCAGATCTTTTTCTTTTGCTCCTCCCTTTCCTCTTCTTCCTCTCTCTTCCCCCTTTCCTTCTCTTCTTCCTCCCTCTCCCCTCCCTCCTTTTTCCCCTCCTCCCCATCCCCTATTCCTTCTCCTCTCC
>NW_025370864.1:0-333 GCF_016433145.1 Gracilinanus agilis | reverse complement strand
GTGTATAAGAGACAGCTCTCTCTCTCTCTCTCTCTCTCTCTCTCTCTCTCTCTCTCTCTCTCTCTTTTAACTCTTACCTTCAGTTTTAGATTCAATAGTGTTTACTGGTTTCCATGTCAGAAGAGCCACAAGGGCTAGGCAACAGGGATTAACTAACTTGCCCAAAGTCACACAGCTAAAAAGTGTCTGAAGCCATATTTGAACCCAGGACCTCCCATCTCTGCCAAACCCCTCATTTTATCAGTGATGAAAATGTTCCCTAGATGGGTTAAGTAACTTGCTGAAAGTCACAGGAGTAATAAATGGCAGAGCTGAGGTTTGAATTAGGGTCTC
>NW_025370863.1:0-1032 GCF_016433145.1 Gracilinanus agilis | reverse complement strand
TTGAAGGTTGAGTTGAAGGATTTTTATCTAGAGAAAGAAAAATAGGGCGACAAAAACAAAAGTTCTCAAAATCTTCCCCCAGCTGGCAATGGAGGTTTGTAGTTACTTTCTCTGCTCTCTGAATACTTCTTGTCTGTCCAATTGATGGGAATAATTCTGTATTGATTGGATTAGTTTTACTGCTTAATCTGCCCGGAGGCTAAAACCTCCATTGGAAAAACAAACAAAAAAAGAAAGAAAGAAAGAAAAAAAGAAAGAAAGAAAGAAAGAAAGAAAGAAAGAAAGAAAGAAAGAAAGAAAGAAAGAGAGAAAGAAAGAAAGAAGNGAAAGAAAGAAAGAAAGAAAGAAAGAAAGAAAGAAAGAAAGAAAGAAAGAAAGAAAGAAAGAAACCTGGGGGAACAAGAAGAAGCATTCTTGCTGAGCTGAGCTGTATATCAGTGGGGTCCCCCTGTGCTGTCCTTGTGTTTGATCCAGTTTTCTTTCCTCGTGAAGCCCTTGGTTCTCTATCTCATAATGAGGAAGCCAAGCTCTCTTCAGACTGAGGTTTGGCTCTCTCTAAGCCACCATCTTCCAGGCGTTTTTGCTGTGTTTCTCTGGTTTTCTCCTCCAGTCACCTCTCCAGTGCCTGTGTTCAAGTCCCTGAGTCCAGCTCCAGCAAGGCCCCTCTCTGGTTGGTGCGACCACCCATCCTGAAATTTCCAAGGCTGCTGGAGACTCCAAATAGTACTTGGGGAAGGCATCCTGGGATTCCCTTCTACACCCTGAGACCCGAGAGTTCAAGAATTGAAGCTTTTTTCTTGGTATACCTCTTTATTTGTGCCGCAGTAGGGTTCCCCCTGCTCTGTCCCATTATTAGATTTGGTCTTCTTTCTTCTCAAAGTGCATTGTTTATCATCTCAGTATGTAAGGGTGTGGAGGTTTTAAGATTCGCTCCATCTAAGCCACCATCTTCCCAGAATTCCATTGCCAGCTGGGGGAATATCTTTCATCATAGATCATTAAATACATCTGCTCAAACTAGCAGAACAAAAA
>NW_025370862.1:0-1157 GCF_016433145.1 Gracilinanus agilis | reverse complement strand
AATGCAACCACCAACAATTTGGAAATAGTTCTTGATCAAGGACACATGACAAAACCAGTGGAAATGTGCGTTGGCCATGGGTGGCGGGAGAGCGGGGGGTGAAGGGGAAAGTAGGAGCATGAATCATGTAACCATGTTAAAAATGATTATTAATAAATGTTAATAAATAAATAAATAAATAGATAAATAGATAAATAAATAAATAAATAAGGACCAACTGTGTGGCCCAGTGGATTGAGAGTCAGACCTAGAGACAGGAAGTCCTAGGTTCAAATATAGCCTCAGACACTTCCTAGCTATGTGACCCTGGGCAAGTCACTTAAGCCCCATTGCCTAGCCCTTACCACTCTTCTGCCTTAGAACCATTACACAGTATTGGTTCTAAGGCAGAAGGAAGAGTTTAAAAAACAAACAAACAAGCAAACAAACAAATAAATAAGACTAGGAGCTGGTACTTTGAAAAAAAAAAACAAACAAAATAGGCAAAGTACTGGTTAATCTAATAAAAAAAGAAGAAGAAAATCAAATTCACAGTATCAAAGATGAAAAGGGTGACCTTACCTCTAATGAAGAGGAAATTAAGGCAANGGAAGAACTGCAGGAGAGGAAACATTTAAGAAAAGCAACTGCTTGAACGCATGGGTCGGGGTGGACATGATTGGGCATGTGGACTCGAAACTACCACACCAATGCAACCACCAACAATTTGGAAATAGTTCTTGATCAAGGACACATGACAAAACCAGTGGAAATGTGCGTTGGCCATGGGTGGCGGGAGAGCGGGGGGTGAAGGGGAAAGTAGGAGCATGAATCATGTAACCATGTTAAAAATGATTATTAATAAATGTTAATAAATAAATAAATAAATAGATAAATAGATAAATAAATAAATAAATAAGGACCAACTGTGTGGCCCAGTGGATTGAGAGTCAGACCTAGAGACAGGAAGTCCTAGGTTCAAATATAGCCTCAGACACTTCCTAGCTATGTGACCCTGGGCAAGTCACTTAAGCCCCATTGCCTAGCCCTTACCACTCTTCTGCCTTAGAACCATTACACAGTATTGGTTCTAAGGCAGAAGGAAGAGTTTAAAAAACAAACAAACAAGCAAACAAACAAATAAATAAGACTAGGAGCTGGTACTTTGAAAAAAAAAA
>NW_025370861.1:0-10077 GCF_016433145.1 Gracilinanus agilis | reverse complement strand
GAGGGAGGGAGAGAGAGAGAGAGAGAGAGAGAGAGAGAGAGAGAGAGAGAGAGAGAGAGAGAGAATAGCTAAGTGACTTACCTAGGGTCACACAGCTGTCTAAAACTGGAATTGAATTAGGTCTTTCTGACTCCAGGACTAAGACACCATCCACTTTAATAACTAGTTGCCACTATGTGAGTGTGATGTTAAAGCTGAAAGGGCCCTCAGTGTTTGCCTTGCGAACTCTCTCATTTTACAGATGAGGAAAGCTAAGTGTATCAGTGATTAGAATGCCAAGATTAGAGTCAGGAAGATTTGACCTCAGACAAATCTGGCCTCAGACACTAGCTGGGCGACCCTGATCAAGCTACTGGACCTCTGTTTGCCTCAATTTCCTCAACTACAAGGCAGGGATAATGCCAGCACTGGCTCCCAGGGTTGTTGTGGAGGGTCAAATGGGAGAATATCTGTAAAGTGCTTAGCCCAGTGCCTAGCGTCTAGAAGGAGCTATAGAGATGCTAACTCTTATTGTTATTATGATGGTTTTGCTGAGTTCTATCAAGATGAAGCAGTTGTCAAGGTTGCGCAGGTAAGTCCACGGAAGAGCCTCTGTTCCTCACTGATTGGTCCTTGGCCCCGGCTTGCTCTTTCAGTGGCAGAGAACCAAGGACTGGTTTTACCAAGAGATGCCCAGAGGTCAGACAGCCAAGGAGGAGTGATGGTCCTTCTCTCTTTCATTCCTGCTTTGCCCCTTTTGATGCTCTCCTGGGCCCCTCAGAACATGGAGGAGGTGTCCGCCACTTCCCAATAACAAGATCTCCAGAGCCCAGCTGGAAGGAGGTAATGAGGTCTCTGATCAAACACTGCTCACAGCTCTTACGCTCTGAATAAACATCTCCTGCTTGCCTTCCCAGGCTCCCAGCTTGGTCTGCCTGCGGTCACCGAAGTTTTGCTGTCTCACTAACCCCTCTGGGAACCTGACGGTTCCCACACTCGCTGAATGGCGAGGGCAGCATGGCTCCATCTGTCTCTGCCTCTGAAAGGTGGTGGTAGATAAGCCCAATTATGAAACCAAGTCCAGGATGCAGCCCATCCGGCCTGCCTTACAAATGGCCCTGAGGGAAACCACAAGCTCTGCATCTCTGGCCCACCATGTTCCTTCAGAGAGCTGCCCGCGTTGGAAGCCAAGGTCACGGACCTGAGCCCCGTTAGCACTCAGGAGCAGCGAGAGTCAGGAGCGTCCAGGAGTCAGAAAGCATTGGCCAGAGTTATTCTTGGCCTTTGATGCAGTGTATTCAAGAAGCCCAAGTTTCCCCTCGCTTTATGAGACTAGGGAGTTCAGTCGAGGTGCCTCGCCGTCAATGGTTATGGTGAGAAAGCCTGTGGGTAGGAGGTGGAGGTCAGAAGCGGAATGTTGCTACCCTCCTGTGCAGGGGAGATGCTCTGCCTGGGACCATTAGTCCATAGAACCATCAGCTACAGGTTGGCCAGTATCCCAGGCTCCACTAAGCAAGTCCCTCCTGTAGCATCATGGGAAATCCATTCAGGAAGGTCTACATGAAAGCTTCATCTTCGCCTGTCAACAACACCTTTCGTGACGCATTGAGAATTTTGACAATCAGAATACCGTCCAGTGGTCTCTAGCTGGGCATCTTCCTTCTCTTTGTGTTTTGGAAATGGGAGGCTATATTTGCCATTTTTCAGTTTCTCTCGGGCTCCTTTCCCCTTCGTAGATGATTGCCAGTGGTTTTCCCATCATTTTTGCTGGCCTTTTTTTCAGTATCTGAGGATAGAGTGGTGTTCGTTTGGACCAGATGACTGGAACTGATTGAAAGCTTCGATGCTTTCTTACAACGCCCCCATGTATTTGAGGCATCGACTTCGGTTAGTCACTGTTGTCCTACCCTGAAGGTCATCCTCCTTGGCTGAGAATACAAAAGCAAACTTAGAGCTGAGAATTTCTATCTTCTTTCTATCGTCTGAACAGCAGTCCCGCCCCTTCTTAGATCCTCCTTGTTCTCCTCACCCCTACGCTTAAGAAATACCTTTTATTGTTGTTGATTTGCCTTAGCTCATTCTGAGCTTTAGAACTTCTGTCCTATGAAGGTTAATGAACTCTAAACCATCCCAGTAAAACCGCTTCAAATGACTCTCACAGAGAAAGAACTTAACCTTTTTTGAGCCATGGTACCCTTGGCCAATTGTCTCATGGCACATCCACCATCTTGGTTGTCTTTCTTTGGATACCATTCTATCAATGTCTGTCCTAAAATGTCCTATCCAGAACTGGGCATCACATTCCAGGTGGGGTCTGATCAGGACGGAGGACAGTGGGGCGACCCTCTGCCACATTCTGGTGTGCATCTCAAAATGCAGCTAAGGACGACATTGGCTTTTTGGGTTGCCATGTCAAGTGGGCCCTCGTTGCTCCATCTATAAAATGAGATGGGATTGTATAGGACGTTCTCTAAAGTCTTCTCTCAAGCACTGATGCCTTTATGTTCCCTGCTTTTAGTCCAGTGTCTGGCACATAGTAGGTGTACAACAAATTCTGTTTTCATTCATTTATTTACTTAAAAAAATGGGAATTGTGATGTAGTAGAAAGAAGGCTGGTTAAGAAATGGGGAAACGTGGGTTTTAATGTGAGCTCTGGGACCATTAGTCCATAGAACCATCAGCTACAGGTTGACCAGTATCCCAGGCTCCACTAAGCAAGTCCCTCCTGTAGCATCATGGGAAATCCATTCAGGAAGTTCTACATGAAAGCTTCATCTTCGTTAAGCTGACGTTAAGCAAGAAGTGAATCCTCTCTGAGCCTCTATTTCCTTGCTGGTAAAATGAAAGGATTAGAATTAAATGACCTCCAGGTTCCCTTCCAATTCTAGCACTTTATAACTTGATAAATGAGGCAGAGGACTTCCCCAACTTCATATTACCAGTCACTGATAAAGACTGGAAAAGGAATTGGGTCTTGCTCCCCATCCTCATATTTGAGACAGTATGGCATAATGGATAGAGCTGGGCTTTGAGTCAGGAACATTGGGTTCAGGTCCTACCTCTCACACTCACTCACACTGTGGCTCTGGACAAAATGCTGCATCTTCCTGGGCCTCAGTTTTCTCATCTGTAAAAATAGGTCGCTTCTGGGGCCTCTTCTAGAATGAGATGGCCTCTGGGACCTCCTCTGGAGATTCTAGGATGAAGCAATTGTCCACAGTTGCCCAACAAAATCCAGACTGTCCACAGCAATTCAGAAAGGAAACCACGGTATGGACGAAAGTGCCAAGATCTTACCCTGGTTCACGGACCTGAGCTGAATGGAGAGCAGAGACAGAATAAAGCAGAGTGTAAATGATAAAAAGGACCCATTAACAATTTATAGCTACCATCCCATTTTAGTGCCCCCATTTTTCAGTATAAAAAATCTCCTGGATGTGTCACCAAACTATGAAGCAAACGGACTGGTGCATCCAGGAAAGGGCCCTCCTTAAGTAGGATGCCATAAAAGTGCCCGCAGGGAAAGGCTGCTAAGTGCTGAATTACTCGGCTCTCCTTCCTTCCTCTCATTCTGGATCCCAAACTCTCCTCGGCCCAGACTGAAAATGACAGCGAGTAATCGGTGGGCCAAACGATTTTACATTATGGGGGACTTCAGGGCTTTGGGTGCCTTTGTGTGAGAGCTGGGGAACTGAAATAAGAAGAGCGGATGCTCATATAACACTTTAGAGTTGGCAAAGGCTTCAGGGCGACTCACAACGACCCTGTGAGATACTGTCTCTGTTTTGCACATCTAAGAATTGCCAAGTATTTATTCAGTGTCTACCATGTGCCAGGCACTGTGCTAGGCTCTGGGGATATCCGTGCTAAGGGTGAACCGGTCCCTGCATGCAAGGAGCTTACATTTGAATGGGGGAGACAACAAGGACCTTGAAACATTTTCACAGCCTAAATAGAAACTAAATACATATAAATATGTAGCTAAATTCAAGGGAGTTTGGAGACTGAGAACCACTAGATGGGGAGATAGAGGCTTAGAGAGGTGATGTCAATCCATCCACAAATGTCTATGAAATGCTTACTGTGGGCCAGACACTGCGTTAAGCACTGGGTGTACCAAGAAGTAAAAATATTCTTTCAAGAAACTTCCACTATTAAAGGAGAGACAACGTGTAAATAACGAGGTCCGGCAAATGGATGGGGACAGAGATGGAAGGTAAGTGACTTATTTGTCCAGGGTTACATAGCTAATAAGTGTCGTGGTGGGACTGAAAGTCAGGTCTTCTTGACTCCAAGGCCAACGATCTCTTGGAGATCCAGGCGGCCTGAAGGGACGCACGGGCTGCTTCTGTGGCATCCGAAATGTCACAAGCCACCAACTGACCAATAAGAATTTAGTAAGTGCCCAATTATGTTCAAGAAACTCTGCCGGGTGATGGGAGAACAGAGACAAAAAAAGTGGTAGCTCTCAAGGAATTGGCATTCTAAGAAGAGAGAAGACAACAACATCTGCAAGAATGAATATCAATGGATAGGTTATGGCTGGGGGGAGGCCAGGTGATTTTTTTAGGTCTAGAGAACTCCCAGGTAATAAATTCCTCTCTATTGATGTAGGTTGGCACCTTGTGATCCTAGAGAGTTGCCTTGAACAGAGGATTGAAAGAGGCTAAATAATTTCTCAATTATTTGTCACATGCCTAATGTGTGCTAATATTTGACCTGGCTCTTTCTAGTCTGAGGCCCTCTCTCTCTCTCTCTCTCTCTCTCTCTCTCTCTCTCTCTCTCTCTCCACCCTGACTNCTCTCTCTCTCTCTCTCTCTCTCTCTCTCTCTCTCTCTCTCTCTCTCTCTCTCGACACCCTGACTCTTTTATGCATATATATATATGCATGTGTGTGTGTATAAATATATGTATTCTATATACCTCTGGAATAAATACATTTATTTACACATATATGTCAAATGCATGTAATAAACATCAAACAAAAATAAGGTTTGGGAACATAGATTCAGAGCCAGCAGAGACCTCAGAACTCATCCAATCCAACCCTCTCCTTTTACACATGAAGAAATCAAGGCCCAGGGCATCGATCAACTTTCCCAAGGTCATAAACTTGCGTTTCAGGGATAGGATTTGAACTCAGGTCCTCAGACTCCAGAGTCAGTACTCTCTCAAGATGCATTAGAGAAAGGTGAGAAGACTAGTGGGAAACGAGGTGGTAGTAGTAGTTCAGATGAGAGGGGCTGAAGGTCTTTACTAGGATGGCATCCGTGAGAACAGAGACGTTTGGAAGGTTGGAAGAAGAGTGGCTCTGATTTCAAGGATAGAATGTGGTGGGGCAAGAAGGGCAAGAAGGGAAGAGCGAGCGCTCAGAAGATGCCCCCCAGATCTTTAGACTGACTCAGAGAGAGCTTTGCGTACAATCCTTTGTGCTGAAATTTTAGCAAAGGGTTTCATGCTTGGCCAGGACCCCTCTGGGTTCTTGGCTTTTAATAACTTATGTGCAAATGGAATGATCTCGAATTCCAAGCTGAGAGAAAGGCAGAGCTGTCTTTAGATTTTCTTTTTAAGTCATCCAAACACACACCTCCAACAATAGTCTTTTCCCACTTGCCCTAGCTTTGCCCTTGGGCAGGCTGCTTCTGTGGCGCATGTAGAGTGGAAGGAATCCTTGTGAATTCCAAGCCAGGCGTAGCTGTCATTACTTCAGGAGGGGAATGAGCTGTCATCGTCATCTCAGCACATGGAACTCTTCCTCCCCTTGATCAGCTGCCTAAGACAGCACATAAGTCCCAGTGAGATGCCTGAGGCACATCCTCTCACATCTCCTGAACCCTCCGCAGTCTGGCTTCCAACCTCATCCTTCAGCTGAAACTGCTCTTTCCAAAATTGCCCCTGATCTCCTAATTGCCACATCTAATGGCCTTTTCTCGGGTCTCATCTTTCTTGACTTCTCATCAGCCTTCAACACTTTCAAACTCTTCTCCTGGATATTCTCTCGTCTCCAGGTTTCCCTAACACTCACCTCACTTGGTTCTCCTCCTTGCTGAATCTTCATCTAGGTCACGCTCACGAGGCATGGATGTCTTCTGCCCTGAGATCTCTTCTTTTCTTTTATGCTATCATCCTAGCCATCTCGTCAGCTTCCATGCATTCAGCTACCACCTCTATGCCTGTGATTTTCAGATTTGATTGTCCAGTCTTAACCTCCCTCCTGACCTCCAGCCTTTCATCTCTAGTTGCCTACTGGACACTCCAAACAGGATGTCCCATGGATATCTTCAACTAGATGTGGGCACGACCAAAACTGAACTCACTGTCTTTTCCACCACACCCTTCACGCTTCTTAATGTTCCTGTGGTGGTCAAGGGTGCTGCCATTCTCTCAATTCTTGCCCCCTCCCTCTCTGTCCCCTCCCATGTGCAAACTTGCCAAGGCCTGTCAATCAGACCTTTGTAACATCTCTTACATGCACTTCCTGAAACAATCACAGCCATGATGAAGACTCTCACCACCTCACCCCTGGACTATCATAATGGCAGCTGGTGGAGGCCCCTGCCTCAAGTCTCTCCCCTCTCCAGACCACCCTCCTTTCTGATGCCAAAGTGAATTTTTTAAGCACAGATTTGACTAGAACAAACTCCTCCCCACTCCCCAGACTCCATGTGTATGCTTTCACTTCCAATATAAAATCTCCCACTTGGTATTCAGAGCCCATCCTCAGTTGGCCCAACAACCTTTCCAGTCTTCTCAGACCTTATTCTCTCCCAAGTATTCCACAATCCAGCAGTGCTGCCATGCTTGTTATTCATCTCACAACCTTTTCATCAGCTGACCCCCCATACCTGGAATTCTCTCCTTCCTCACCTGCTTTCTGATTTCCCTGACTTCCCTCAACACACAGCTTAAATCCTGCCTTTCATGGGGGCCTTTCCTGCCCCTCTTCTACTACCTCCTTCCATTTGAGATTGCCTCCCATCTACACCATTGCTATCTTGTATATGGTCAGCTATTTCTATTTGGCTATCTTAGGATAGGATCTTCTCATAGACAGGGACTATTTTTATCTTTCTTTGTAGCTCCAGACTTAGCACAGCGCCTGGCTCTCAGAAAGCACTTAGTAGGATGGCAGTTTGGAACTATGCCTAAAGGGCTTTAAAAGACTGCCTGCCCTTTGATCTAGCCATGCCACCACTGGGTTTGTACCTCAAAGAGATAATAGGGAAAAAGATTTGTACAAAAATATTCATAGCTGTGCTCTTTGTGGTGGCAAAAAATTGGAAAATGAAGGGATGCCCTTCGATTGGGGAATGGCTGAACAAATTGTGGTATCTGCTGGTGATGGAATACTGTTGTGCTCAAAAGAATAATGAACTGGAGGAATTCCATGTGAACTGGAACGACCTCCAGGAATTGATGCAGAGTGAAAGGAGCAGAACCAGGAGAACCATACACACAGAGATGGATACATGGTGGCATAATAGAATATAATGGACTTCTTTGCTACCAGCGGAAATGCAATGACCCAGGACAATTCTGAGGGACTTATGAGAAAGAAGCTCTCCACACCTAGAGAAAGAACTGTGGGAGTGGAAACACAGAAGAAAAACACCTCCTTGATCACATAGTTGGATGGGGACATGATTGGGGATGTAGACTCTAAATGATCACTCTATTGCAAATATTAATAATATGGAAATAGGTGTTGATCAATGATACATGTAAAACTCAGTGGAATTGCTTGTTTGCTACAGGAGGGGGAAAGGAGGAGGGGAGGGGAAGAACATGAATCATGTAACATAAATCATGGAAAAATAGTCTAAACTAAGTAATAAAAAAAAAAAAGAAAGCTCTTAGTAGATGCTTGTCATTGCTGTTGTTGTTGCTGATGAGTAATTTGTCCAGAGTCATTCAACAAGTAAATGGTAGAGGCAGGATGTGATACCTGGTCTTCCCAACTCTATGCCCAGCATTTCACCCACTATGTCAGCTGCCTTTAAGGTCATCCAGACTTTCCATGTCCTGCAAAAGAAGTGACGTTTCTCACAGCTCTCATTGGCATTTCAAAGGCACATGTAAAGGGTGCTTATTTTGTATGAGTGTTCTTGGGCTTTATTGAAGCAAGGATTTGGTACATCCTGGGGAAGTTTATACTAGTATGTGGGTAGATTTGCCTGTAGATGAGAAAATTTGGCCATATATATTAAAGGGTGCGTGTGAGCACTGATTGCAATGTACGAGGAGAAGGTCCAATTCTCAGAAGAGCTTTGTGGGTGTCCTTATAGCAAAGGTGGCCATTTCAGATGGGGAAGAAATCAAGAGATTTCTGAATTAAGCTAATAAAGCAAATCTTCAGCAGAGCTGGTGATAGTTAGGGAACAGAGCAAAATCTCTGATGGTGAGAATGACACCTGAAGCAGAAAAGAGGTCATTGTTTGAGAATCAGATGGAAGAATGGAAAGATGCTGCATTTGGAGTGAGAGGAACTGGGTTCAGATCTAGCTCTGCTACTGGCCACCAAGGAACTTTGGGCAAGTCACTTCTCTCTCCAGTTCTCCTCCAAGAGCCCTTCCAACTCTACACCAATGAAATTTTCTTAAAATGTCCCTTTTGACAATAAATAAATATTAATGCTGCCCCGTTGCCCTTGAATGTGATAAATGGGGAGCCTGCTTCTCTTATTAAGAAGTCAGGTAAACCCCAGATCAATGAACCAACCCATGACTCCATGGTGGGATATAAAGCATGGATGGGTAAATGCCCTAAGCCCCATGTGAGTCTTAATAGTGGTTGTATCTACCCTCTGCTAGCTAAGTCAGCCATCCTTCTCATTAACTGCCTTATTTTTCGAATATGGCTGGGTCTGCCCATAAAAGAGTTCTCCTGCCCTTTGTCACTTTTGTTGCTGCTGTAGAAATGCCTGCCAAGATAAAACATTTTGGCCAAAACACTTGAATCGGGAGGATCCCTATCTCTTGTTTATTGCTCATCTTTATGTCCACAGGCTTAAATAAGCCTCAGTCGAGTCCTCCAACTCTGGGTCAACAACCATGTTCTAGTAGCACAAGTTGTAAGGAAGAAAATGAATTAAGTAATGGTAGACTCTGTAGACTTTGAGGTGGGGTTCACTTCACATGATTTGATGGAGTAACTGAGAAATGGAGCTCAGGAGACTGAGCATCACTTAAGATCAAGGTTTGATCCATTGCCTATATTTCCAGTTGAAGAAAGAACTGGAAATTATCTCCGAGAGGCTTTCTATTCATTTTGCATGAAGAACCCCATCAGGGCTCAGTGTATTTTTGCATATACTTTTAGATATGTTATCTGCCTCAGTGGATTGAGAGTCATGCCTAGAGATGGAAAGTCCTGGGTTCTAATCTGGCCTATATTTCCTAGCTATATGACCCTAGTCAAGTCATTTAAGTCCCCATTGCCTAGCCCTTACCAAATCAGAAGGGAAAGGTTTTTAAAAAATGCTACTGCCTTGAGGGCAAGAAGGCAATTCCTTTTTTCTTTGTATCCCCAGTGCACTGTACAATTCTCAGCACACAGGTACCTAATAGATATTAATTGATTAACAATGAAATTCAGAGATCATCACCGCCCATTAATGGAATAGACCAATTTTGCCCTCTCCAAATCTGCATGTGCCATAGTAAACAAAGTACTGACCTTGGATGCAGGAGGACCTTAGATGGGATTCTGACTGTGACACTAAAACAGAGATTCAACTCACTCTGGAAGATGAGGGCCATTAGAACAGGAGAGCCCACCTCCCAGGTTCATTGTGGGCTTGGAGGGAAATGATGCTTATTAGCTTACACTGGCTTCCCAAATCTAAAAGTGTTTGTTTATCCCACATGTCCCAAAAGCCAGCTAAAAACTGCATTTATGCCTTTAGACTTCCCTGAGTAAGAGTCAGGTCTTTTTGTTAGTTGTTATGTGGGGAACTTCCCAAGAGAACCAGAAGGAGAATAGGGGCAAGTCAAATGGAATCTTTGAATTTGGAGTGGGCTGATATTATTGCTATCTAAAATGCTATGCATGGGCTTCCTTCCTTCCTTCCTTCCTTCCTTCCTTCCTTCCTTCCTTCC
>NW_025370860.1:0-1112 GCF_016433145.1 Gracilinanus agilis | reverse complement strand
ATGGAGGAATTTGAGTTTAGTAACTCTGTGGAGGCTGGATTGGGGAGAAGGGAAAATGGAAACAGGGGAAAAAATAAGGAAGCTATTGCTTTAGTCCTGGTGAAAGGTATGTCTTCTACCTGGAAGACACTGAGTGGAGTCTCCAATTAAATTCCAAAGGTAATTATGAATGATTTGGGACTTTTTATTTTGCAGGACCTTTGTTATTCTTTGATTTCAAATTTAAAATAATCCAATTTGCTGTTCAGTCAAGTCCAACTCTTCTCCGCAAAGACATTGAAGTGGTTTGCCATTTCCTCTCCCAGCTCACTTTTAAAAAAAAATATAACCCGGGGGCAGCTGGGTAGCTCAGTGGAGTGAGAGTCAGGCCTAGAGACAGGAGGTCCTAGGTTCAAACCCGGCCTCAGCCACTTCCCAGCTGTGTGACCCNGAAAGAAAGAAAGAAAGAAAGAAAGAAAGAAAGAAAGAAAGAAAGAAAGAAAGAAAGAAAGAAAGAAAGAAGGAGGAAAGAAAGAGGAAGGAAGAGAGGGAGGAAGAGAGGGAGGAAAGAAGGAAAAGGGAAAGGGAAGGAAAAAAGATGGTTATGAAACTGATATTTTTTTAAGTTCATGGACCCCAAATTAAGAACTCCAAAATTGTCAAGGGTCCTTATTACAAAGGGGAGTGATGGGATCAGACATCTAATGGAGGAATTTGAGTTTAGTAACTCTGTGGAGGCTGGATTGGGGAGAAGGGAAAATGGAAACAGGGGAAAAAATAAGGAAGCTATTGCTTTAGTCCTGGTGAAAGGTATGTCTTCTACCTGGAAGACACTGAGTGGAGTCTCCAATTAAATTCCAAAGGTAATTATGAATGATTTGGGACTTTTTATTTTGCAGGACCTTTGTTATTCTTTGATTTCAAATTTAAAATAATCCAATTTGCTGTTCAGTCAAGTCCAACTCTTCTCCGCAAAGACATTGAAGTGGTTTGCCATTTCCTCTCCCAGCTCACTTTTAAAAAAAAATATAACCCGGGGGCAGCTGGGTAGCTCAGTGGAGTGAGAGTCAGGCCTAGAGACAGGAGGTCCTAGGTTCAAACCCGGCCTCAGCCACTTCCCAGCTGTGTGACCC
>NW_025370859.1:0-1063 GCF_016433145.1 Gracilinanus agilis | reverse complement strand
TTTAGTTCTCCCTTCATGGCATCCTTCCTGTCCTGAACAGGGCATCCTCCTTTTCTGCCTGGTACACCCCTCCCCCACTTGACATCTCCCTCCCCCATCCTCCTCCTCCCCCTCAGTTCTGAAAAGCCTCTTTTCCTACTGAAAATACCTCTCCCAGCTTGTGTACCCTCCCAACATTCCCTTTCTCCTGGCATATTCTGTCCTTGACCCTTTAAGCCCTTATTCACCTTTCTCATTTTCCTATTCTCTTTACTCCCTACCTAATACAGCCCCCTTGTCAGCCCCCTAGCTTCTTCTTAACATTGCCCATTCTCTCTCTCTCTCTCTCTCTCTCTCTCTCTCTCTCTCTGTTTTCCTCANCCCCACTCCCGACTGGCGTCTTCCCTCCCCTCCCCTCTCTGCTTGGCAACATCCCTCCCCTCCCCCAGACATTTCCCCACCTGGCATCTCCCCATCTCCCCCTTCCCTCCCGGACTGGCATCTCCTTCCCTTCTGGCATCACCCCCTCCTCTCCTGCCTGTATCTATTCCTCCCCTCCTGAACTGGCATCTCCCTCCTGGCATTGCCCCTCCCCTCTTTGCCTGGCATCTTCTCATCTCCCTCTCTTCTCCCAGACTGGTATCTCCCTCCTGGCACATACGTTCCCCTGGCATCCCTTCCTCCATTCTTCCACCCTGGTATCATTCTCCCGCAATTGGCATCCTTTTAGTTCTCCCTTCATGGCATCCTTCCTGTCCTGAACAGGGCATCCTCCTTTTCTGCCTGGTACACCCCTCCCCCACTTGACATCTCCCTCCCCCATCCTCCTCCTCCCCCTCAGTTCTGAAAAGCCTCTTTTCCTACTGAAAATACCTCTCCCAGCTTGTGTACCCTCCCAACATTCCCTTTCTCCTGGCATATTCTGTCCTTGACCCTTTAAGCCCTTATTCACCTTTCTCATTTTCCTATTCTCTTTACTCCCTACCTAATACAGCCCCCTTGTCAGCCCCCTAGCTTCTTCTTAACATTGCCCATTCTCTCTCTCTCTCTCTCTCTCTCTCTCTCTCTCTCTCTGTTTTCCTCA
>NW_025370858.1:0-1176 GCF_016433145.1 Gracilinanus agilis | reverse complement strand
GGTCAAGTGACTTGCCCAGGGTCACACAGCTGGGAAGTGGCTGAGGCCGGGTTTGAACCTAGGACCTCCTGTCTCTAGGCCTGACTCTCACTCCACTGAGCTACCCAGCCGCCCTGAAATCTCTCTTCTTGACTTTACAGAGATGAAGGAGGCTGGCAGGTCCTGGAGTGAGTTATCTGCTCCAGGGAACCTGTCAAGAGCTGATTTCTCTAAAGCTGGAGAGAAGGAAAGGAATTATTTATAAAATTAAATTAAAATAGTTTATATAGATAGAATAAGGGCATAAATAGAATAGGAAGTTTTAGGGCAGTCTTGACTTTATCTATCTATCTATCTATCTATCTATCTATCTATCTATCTGTCTTTGAAAGATTCAATTAATTTATTAAGAATATTTTTCCATGGTTACATGATTCATGTTCTTTCCCTCCTCCCCCTGCCTCCCATAGCTAACATGTGCCAAGACAGTTAGTAGCTCAGGTAAATAAGGAAGGATTTGAACTGAAATATCATCTCAATCTGGGTTTGGGAGTGGGAGGTTGGTTTGGTTTGGGTAGGCCTTAGGTCAACTTGAATTGCCAGCAACCTGCACTAACCAATTTATAGTCTCAGATCCTGTGATACCTTATACCAAACAACTTGTTCCTGATTCATACTCCAACAGCAAGCAACAACATCTCTCAGCTAAACAACCTGATTTTGGTTGAATTCTGTCTGGCCCTGCCAGCAATTTATTATTATTATTATTATTATTATTAATTATTATTATTATTATTATTTTAAAACCCTTACCTTCCGTCTTGGAGTCAATACTGTATATTGGCTCCNGGTCAAGTGACTTGCCCAGGGTCACACAGCTGGGAAGTGGCTGAGGCCGGGTTTGAACCTAGGACCTCCTGTCTCTAGGCCTGACTCTCACTCCACTGAGCTACCCAGCCGCCCTGAAATCTCTCTTCTTGACTTTACAGAGATGAAGGAGGCTGGCAGGTCCTGGAGTGAGTTATCTGCTCCAGGGAACCTGTCAAGAGCTGATTTCTCTAAAGCTGGAGAGAAGGAAAGGAATTATTTATAAAATTAAATTAAAATAGTTTATATAGATAGAATAAGGGCATAAATAGAATAGGAAGTTTTAGGGCAGTCTTGACTTTATCTATCTATCTATCTATCTATCTATCT
>NW_025370857.1:866-1098 GCF_016433145.1 Gracilinanus agilis | reverse complement strand
GAAAGAAATCTGAACTGGCAGTTTGGAAACCTGAATTCTCAATCCTTCCCCTGGTATAGAGGAGTATAGTACAATAGGAAAGAACATTGGTTCTAAAATCAGAGGACCTAGGTTCAGATGTTGCCATTGTTATTTTATAATAAGCACCGTGAGTGTGTGTGTGTGTGTGTGTGTGTGTGTGTGTGTGTGTGAGAGAGAGAGAGAGAGAGAGAGAGAGAGAGAGAGAGAGAGA
>NW_025370856.1:0-1383 GCF_016433145.1 Gracilinanus agilis | reverse complement strand
TATATATATATATATATATGCCTGACCAATGTGGAAATTTTTTTGTTTGACCATGCAAATTTGTTAGAAGGATGTTTCTTTTCTATTGGGGGGAGAATGATGAAAAAGAGAGAAAATAGATTTTGTTTATTAAAATTTTTTTAATATTAATAGCTCACACTCATGTTCAATAAGTATCCACAGTATCTATGAATTTAAATTTATTTAAATAGACACAACTCTAAACTATAGGCTCTTACATGGAATTTTTATCCTGAAATATATCCTTAGAATGCATAAGCTATCTGTAAAAGGAGGGGGTTACTTTCCAGCTGTGTGACCCCGGGCAAGTCATATCCCCAATTGCCTAGTCCTTCCCATTCTGCTGCCTTTGAATTGATAATAGTTCAAAGACAGAAGGTAGAGGTTTTTTGAAAAAAAGGAAAAAAGAGTGGGGGGAGAGAGAGGCAAATAGAGACAGAGAGAGAGATGGAGAATTTTGAATCAAGATTTTTGCTTATTGAAAAAAATTAACCAAAAAAATTAATAGCTCACATTCATGTTCCTTAAGTACCCAGAATACCCAGGAATAAAAACTATTACTTAAATAGTTAAAAGCCTAAACTACAGTCTCTTAAACAGAATTCTTATCCTTAAAGATGGCCTTAGAGTACATAAGCTGTCTCTAAAAGAAGGTGGAGGAGAAAGAGAGATGGGCAAAGAGAGTTAAATACTGTGCAAAGTTATTTTTCATATACTGCGTTAATCCCTGAACACAAGGGAGAATTATCATGTATTCCTATGTCTAAGATCTGGGTCAGAGATATCATCCAGCCTGCTGCTTTTTGTATTTTCTTTGTCCTTGGGAATCTCAAGGAATCTCTTCCTTTATAATAGGATTTGGTTAATAATTGAAGAAGACAAGGATCTTCCAGTGGGGATGGGGAGGGATGGATAGGTTGATGAACCACCTCTTATTGCCAATTAAAGATGTTTGGGGATGTTCAAGGGAGGAGCTGAATAATGAGTTCCTAAAAATCTATTTATTAGGCTACTTGAGCCATCCATGGTCATGAGAGAGCCATGAAGATGTATATCACTTTATCAGTTATGATGCTGGCCTAACCAATAAATCTGACATAAACAATAAGCTTATGTTCTTACCTAAAAATAATCTCTTGAAGTCATTTTAATTGTGACTAGACAAAGAGAGATAGATCAAGAATCTGGATCAATAGTCCAGACAGTCCTGTGACGTGGCCAATCTTGCTATCTCTTGATTTTGAGCAGTCTTTCCTTTCCTTTCCTTTCCTTTCCTTTCCTTTCCTTTCCTTTCCTTTCCTTTCCTTTCCTTTTTCCTTTCCTTTCCTTTCCTTTCCTTTCCTTTCCTTTCCTTTCCTTTCC
>NW_025370855.1:0-1109 GCF_016433145.1 Gracilinanus agilis | reverse complement strand
AGAAATATGATGATCAAAGAGATTGAGCTTTAAGAGAAAGAGATAGACAGAGGGAGAGAGAGAGAGAGAGAGAGAGAGAGAGAGAGAGAGAGAGAGAAAGAGAGAGAGAGAGAGACAGAGCGAGAGAGAATCTAGTTGAAATCTAACCTTCCTGGACTGCCTACTTTTACAAAAAAAGCCTTTCCCAATATTCTTTTTATGCTAGACCCTTCTCTCTGCTGATTATCTCCAATTTACCTTGTTTGTATAGTCATTTAAATGGTGTCTTTCCCC
This sequence comes from Gracilinanus agilis, assembly GCF_016433145.1. Classification (NCBI taxonomy): domain Eukaryota; kingdom Metazoa; phylum Chordata; class Mammalia; order Didelphimorphia; family Didelphidae; genus Gracilinanus; species Gracilinanus agilis. The sequence continues at coordinate 836 of NW_025370855.1, read as the reverse complement.
TTAAGACTGTGAGCTCCCTAAGAGCAGAGGCTGTATTTTGCCTTTTTGTGTATCCCCAGAACTTAACACAGTGCCTGGCCCATATTAAGCACAAAAATGCTTAATAAATAAATGATTATTACATAACTGACTGACTGTCACTTCTGCCTTCACTGTGCTCCTATAAGATCTAATGTCTGCAACTAGGACATTTATTTATTTATTTATCTGAAATTTTAATTTAATTTAGAATATTTTTCCATGGTTACATGATTCATGTTCTTTCCCTCCCCTCCTCCCACATCTTTCCCATAGCCAACATGCAATTCCACTNGACCAAGCAGCTGTTTTTCTTCTGCATTTCTACTCCCATAGTTCTTTCTCTGGATGTGGATAGTGTTCTTTCTCATAAGTCCCTCAGAATTGTCCTGGATCACTGCATTGCTGCTAGTAGAGAAGTCCATTACATTCAATTGTGCCACAGTGTATCTATCTCTGTGTATAAGGTTCTGCTGGTTCTGCTTCTCTCACTCTGCATCAATTCCTGGAGGTCATTCCAGTTCACATGGAATTCCTCCAGTTCTTTATTCCTTTTAGCACAATAGTATTCCATCACCATCAGATACCACAATTTGTTCAGTCATTCCCCAATCGAAGAGTATCCCCTCATTTTCCAAATTTTTGCCACCACAAAGAGCTCAGCTATAGATATTGTCGTACAAATCTTTTTCCTTATGATATCTTTGGGGTATAAACCCTGAAGTGGTATGGCTGGATAAAAAGGCAGATAGTCTTTCAAAGCCCTTTGGACATAGTTCCAAACTGCCATTCAGAATGGTTGGATTAAATCACAACTC
>NW_025370854.1:808-1101 GCF_016433145.1 Gracilinanus agilis | reverse complement strand
CCCCCCCGCTCTCCGCTTCGACACTGGCTCAGCGGCGAACTCGTAGCCCTCCTCCGGGCGCTTATCTAGGGCTGTGACCGGGAGCGAGGCGAGGCCGCTGCCCCGTTCAGGCAGCCCGGGATGGGGGGCCAGGGCGAGGGCTGCTGCCCCTCCCCCCTTTCTTTTTTTCTTTTACTCTGCCCAGTCCAAACCCTGATGTGAATGTGCCTGGTTCTAGAAGCGTCGGAAGTGAGGAGAGAGAGAGAGAGAGAGAGAGAGAGAGAGAGAGAGAGAGAGAGAGAGAGAGAGAGAGA
>NW_025370854.1:0-752 GCF_016433145.1 Gracilinanus agilis | reverse complement strand
CCCCCGGCGCCCCCCCGGAGCCCGACTCCGGGCCGGCCAGCAGCCCGATGGCGGCGGCCGCCAAGCCGCCCGAGCTGCTGGGCATCTGCTCCAGCTACCAGGCTGTCATGCCCCACTTCGTGTGCCTGGCCGACGAGTTCCCACAGCCCGCGCGGCCCACCAAGCTGCCCCGGGGCAAGGGCAAGCTGAGGCGGCCCCGCCAGTCGCGCTTCAAGACTCAGCCGGTGACGTTCGACGAGATCCAGGAGGTGGAGGAGGAGGGGGTGTCCCCCATGGAGGAGGAGAAGGCTAAGAAGTCCTTCCTGCAGTCGCTCGAGTGCCTGCGGCGGAGCACCCAGAACCTGAGCCTGCCGCGGGAGCAGCTGGGCAGCTCCAAGATGCGGAACAGCCTGGACTCCAGCGACTCGGACTCAGCGCTGTGAAGCTGCCCCTCCGAGCACCTCGGCCCTGGTCCCGGACTGGTCCCAGGCCGCCTGACCCCCCCCCGCTCTCCGCTTCGACACTGGCTCAGCGGCGAACTCGTAGCCCTCCTCCGGGCGCTTATCTAGGGCTGTGACCGGGAGCGAGGCGAGGCCGCTGCCCCGTTCAGGCAGCCCGGGATGGGGGGCCAGGGCGAGGGCTGCTGCCCCTCCCCCCTTTCTTTTTTTCTTTTACTCTGCCCAGTCCAAACCCTGATGTGAATGTGCCTGGTTCTAGAAGCGTCGGAAGTGAGGAGAGAGAGAGAGAGAGAGAGAGAGAGAGAGAGAGAGAGA
>NW_025370853.1:716-1040 GCF_016433145.1 Gracilinanus agilis | reverse complement strand
CTACTATGTGGTAGGATATGACTCTGGGCAAGTCACTGAACCCTTTTTGCTTTAGTTCCTCATCTGTAAAATGAGCTGGAGAAGGAAATGGCAAAACACCCCAGTATCCTTGCCAAGATAACCCTAAATGGAGTCATGAAGCATCAGACATGACTGAAAAGACTGAACAACATGTGCTAGGAACTGTTAGATGGTGACAGATAGAAAGACAAAAAGAAAACACTCTGCCCTGAAGAAACTTAACCACCAGGAGAGATTGTACACACACACATACACTCTCTCTCTCTCTCTCTCTCTCTCTCTCTCTCTCTCTCTCTCTCTCTC
>NW_025370853.1:0-644 GCF_016433145.1 Gracilinanus agilis | reverse complement strand
AGGAGGAGGAGGAGGAGGAGGAGGAGGAGGAGGAGGAAGGAGGAAGGAGGAAACAAGGAAAAAGAAAGAGTATGAAAGAAAAGAAGGAAGAAAAAGGGAGAAAAAGTCATTTGGTAATCAGTCTCTGTTGAACCTCTCCGAAATTAGCTAGAATGGTTTTCAGATAATAGAACCTCAAGACATTGCTGGTCCTATTCTAAAAATCTTTGAGATCATCCAGGTCCAGAGTCTGATTTTATAGTTGAAGAACCTGAAATTTTAGAGGAAAAACTTCAAGATAGAGAAACAATCACCCAGCCAATCACTTTAAAATATTTATTTAGGGACTACTATGTGGTAGGATATGACTCTGGGCAAGTCACTGAACCCTTTTTGCTTTAGTTCCTCATCTGTAAAATGAGCTGGAGAAGGAAATGGCAAAACACCCCAGTATCCTTGCCAAGATAACCCTAAATGGAGTCATGAAGCATCAGACATGACTGAAAAGACTGAACAACATGTGCTAGGAACTGTTAGATGGTGACAGATAGAAAGACAAAAAGAAAACACTCTGCCCTGAAGAAACTTAACCACCAGGAGAGATTGTACACACACACATACACTCTCTCTCTCTCTCTCTCTCTCTCTCTCTCTCTCTCTCTCTC
>NW_025370852.1:0-1142 GCF_016433145.1 Gracilinanus agilis | reverse complement strand
ATACTATGTATACTTTATATATAATATTTATACTTTGTTATATACTTTATGTATACTTATACTTCATATATATTTTATATATAATATTTATAGCTTATATAAGATACATACTTTATATGCTTTATATATTTGTTGGTTTTTTTTTAACCCTTGTACTTCAGTGTATTGTCTCATAGGTGGAAGATTGGTAAGGGTGGGCAATGGGGGTCAAGTGACTTGCCCAGGGTCACACAGCTGGGAAGTGGCTGAGGCCAGATTTGAACCTAGGACCTCCTGTCTCTAGGCCTGACTCTCACTCCACTGAGCTACCCAGCTGCCCCTATGCTTTATATATTACATATACTTTTTACATATTTATGCTATATAGTATTGGGGTATAAAAGGATGTTATTAAGGAGGATGCTGTGGTATGTACTTTGCTGGATGATCACAAAGTATTTTCAGCTCTCCTCCTTGAAGGAAAGCCAAGAGTGACTTCACTTCACTGGGCCAGTATACAAACTATTTGTAGAGAGATATATATTCTATTTATTTATATTATATAATAAGGATTAGTAATAACAGGATGTCTTAACCCTAAGGGAAACTAATTTCTCCACCCAACCTCTTTCACCTCAAACCTAATCAATATGTTCCTTATTTCCTTATTATAACTTTATATATTATATATACTTTATACATACTATTTATAATTTATGTAATACCTATATATGCTTTACACATATAATATATATACTTTATATTATAATGTTGATACCCTCTATATNCTATAATATTGATACTTTAAATACATAGTATATATTATACATATTTTATATATTATATATACTTTATATATTATGCATACTTCATATATTTATACTTTATATACTATGTATACTTTATATATAATATTTATACTTTGTTATATACTTTATGTATACTTATACTTCATATATATTTTATATATAATATTTATAGCTTATATAAGATACATACTTTATATGCTTTATATATTTGTTGGTTTTTTTTTAACCCTTGTACTTCAGTGTATTGTCTCATAGGTGGAAGATTGGTAAGGGTGGGCAATGGGGGTCAAGTGACTTGCCCAGGGTCACACAGCTGGGAAGTGGCTGAGGCCAGATTTGAACCTAGGACCTCCT
>NW_025370851.1:3785-7611 GCF_016433145.1 Gracilinanus agilis | reverse complement strand
CACTAGCTCTTTACCTTTTTTCCACCTTTTTTCCATCCCTCAGTTTGGGAAAAGGTGTCCATGTTTAAAATATAAATGTAGGCATCATAGATTTAAAGTGGGAAGGGACCTTGGAAGCCATCTATTACAACCCCCTCATTTTACAGATGGAGCCAAAGAAACTGAGATCCAGGGAAGTTAAATGGCTTATAGTGTTATAGATAACCAAGGTAACTCATAAGGTTATAGATAGAGAGTTGGAAAGGGCTTCAGCTGCTGCCTAGTCCGATTCCATAATTTTACAAATGTGAAAAATGAGGCCAAGGAGGATTAAGTGAATTACCAAAGATAACATGTAAGATTATTGATCTGGAGCTGTAAGGGATCTTAAGTATAAGGGATCTCATTTTACAAACAAGGAAACTGAGGCCAATGGAGGTTGAGTAACATGCATAAGGTCACATAGGTAGTAAGTATGCCAACAAGTTAACAAGTATGTATTAAGCCTTTATTATGTGTCAAGTACTGTGCTAAACTGGGAACATAGAGAAAGGCAAAGCAGACCCTGACTTCAAGAAACTTACAATCTAATGGTGGAAGACAACATATACAAAATTATGTTCAGACAAATTACATACAGGGTGAATTGGAAGTCATTCATGAAGGAAGGCACTAACATTTTGGAGGCACTAACATTCTTACAGAAATTAAATTTTGAGCTGAGTCTTAAAGAAATCTGGGAAAACCAAGAGACAGAGAAGAAGAGGGAGAGCATTCTAGACATGTTATGTTATTCAGTTGTTTTAGTTGTGTTGAACACTTTGTGATCCCATTTGGAGTTTTCTTGTCAAAGATACTAGAGTGTTTTATCATTTCCTTCTCCAGTTCATTTTACAAATGTGAGGAAACTGAGGCAAACAATGTTAAGTAACCTACCCTAGTCACATACTCAGTAAGTATCTGATACCAGATTTGAACTCGGGAAGGTGGGTCTTCTTGACTTCAGGCCCAGTGCTCTAAATACATTGTGGTGCAACCTAACAGCTCGTATTCCAGGTATAGGGGACTATCTGTAACAATGTGTGGAGTTGGGAGAGAGTGACATGTGTGAAGAACAGGGAAGAGGTCAGTGCCATTGGATTGCAAAGCATTTGGAAGGGATGTAATAAGATGTAAGAAGACTGGAAAAGTAGAGCAGGATCAGATTATGTAGGACGTTAAAAGTCTAGTGGACATTTTTACATTTGATTTTGGATGTAATAAGGAGCTATTATGTTTTGTTTGTTTTTGAGTAGAGGAATGACACAGTCAGACCTCTGCTTTACAAAGATCATTTTGCTAGCCGAGTGGAAAATGAGCTGGAATAGGGAGAGACTTGAACTAGGGAGACCAATAAGAAGACTATAGTAATAATCTGGGTGTGAGGTAATTTGGGCTTGAATCAGTGCATAGGAGAGAACAGGATAAAAGATTGGATTTGTTGGGTGAGAGTGAGGAGTTGAGGATGAAACCTAAGTTGCGATCTTGGGTGGCTGAGAAAGAAGTGGTACCACTGATAATAATAGGGGAATTTGGAAGAAGGAAGGTTTTGGAAAGAAGGATAACAAATTCAGTTGTGGCTATGGGAGGGGGTGGGAGGAGGGGAGTGATAGAACATAAATCCTATAACCATGGAAAATGTTCTAAATTAAGTAATTAAATAAAGATTTTAAAATAAAAAAAATTCAGTTGTGGACAAGTTGAATTTAATATGTCTATGGGATATCCAGTTCAAGATGCCCAATAGGCAGTTGGAAATGCAAGGCTGGAGATTAAGAGAGAGTTTAGAGCTGGATAAGTAGACCTGAGAATCATCTTCATAAAGGTGGAAACTGATAAGATTACCAAATGAGATAGTATAGGAAGAGAAGATGAAAGGGCCTAGGACAGACCCTTGAGGGATATTCAAGTTTATTAGGCATGACACTGATGAAAATCTGCCAAAGAAGAATAGAAGGGGTGATTATACAAGTAGGAGAAAAATCAGGAGAAAAAAATGAAAATTATGAAGACTTAGGAGAGTCATGAAAACTGAGAGGGAAGAAAATATCAAGTAGAAGAGGGTGATTAACAATGTCAAAGACTGCAAGAAGTCAAGAAGGTTGAGAAAAGGTCATTGGATTAGGCAATTAAGAGATCATTGGCTAATTTTGGTTAATGTACTTTCAATTGAATGATGAGATTAGATGCCAGATTGCAGAGTTTAAAAGAGGGTGAGAGTAGAGACAGTGATTGTGAATATCTTTTTCAAGAAGTTTAGATAGAGAGGTAGACCATAGCAACCGGGGACAGTTAGATCAAGTAAGGATGCTTTGAGTATGGTGGAGACACAGGAGTGTTTCTAGGAGGCAGGGAAGCAGCCAATAAATAGTGAGAGAATGGGGATGATGGAAGGGACAATCTGTGGGAGAAGGAGGAATAGAATGGAGTTAAGAGTACTTGTAGAGAGGTTTGCTTTGGTAAGAGGAAAGAATGAGACAGGGCAAAGGAAACAGTGGGGAGAAGACATGCGAATTGTGTAAGGTGAGTAGGAAGGGAGAAGAGGGAGCTCTCATTGAATGGCTTCAATTTTTTGGGTCAAGTATGAAGCAAAGTTCTCAGCTGAGAGGGCTAGGGGAAGAGGTACCAAGGGAGGTTTGAGAAGGGTGAAAAGGTTTAGAAATGCCACTGTGGTGAGTGGGATAGTGATTAGGGAGGTATAAAATATTGCTTTGCTGTAGGGAGGGCTCAGTTGTGATTCTGTAATATAGATATATTGTGGACCCAAGCTGATCTAAGGCCAGATTTCAACTTAGGTCTTCCTGATTCCAGGCCCACCCATCCCACTGAACCAAATGGTAAGTGACTTGCCCAAAGTCACACATGTAGGAAGTATCTGAGGCTGGATCTGAATGCAGGTTTTCTTAACTTAAGATACAAGTGCTCTTAGCACTAAGCCAAAACTAGAGGTGTCTATTAGTTTGTATTGGATGAACAGAACGGTTGACCTTTAGGCCATTTGCTTCTCCACACTGTAGACTGCTAAGTATTGTGGTCTGACCTCTTAATGTATCCCAATGATCCCTGTGACTTGCCATCTGGCCTATAGCTGCAACCTTAGGAATATTGGTTTCTATTCATTCGCCCTGAAGCTAAACTCTCTTTTTTTGTGTTCCTTTCCTCCAATATCAATGGGAGTATCTTGAAAATAGGAATTGCTTCATTTTATTCTTTTTCTGTGTTTAATACTTAGCATGGTGCTTGGCACATAGCAAATGCTTAATAAATTCGTTCTTTCAACTAAAAAGAGTTTCACACAGAGGACAAGAGTAGGTGTGAGCAGGCTGCAACATATAATCAATAAGAAACTCAGGAATAAAAGATATCATCCCAGAATTATATAATAGGAAGAGAAAATGAGCTAGTCATGTGGCAAGCATGAAAGATGACAGGTGGACAGTCACAGTGCTCCATGGGCATCTTCAGAATGTCAGGAGAAATTGAGGGAGGCTCTCATTATGTTAAGTAGAACCGTAATAGTGAACTTTTGGGAGGACATTGACAAGAGGTACGCAGGATGGGCAGATATGGCTGGACTGCCATCTACATCTTTAAAGGAAACTCTCAGATCAACAAAATCAGAGAAGATACATTTGAATATTGAGTGTTCAAATGTCATCATATATTTTTCTCTTGATTCTGCTTTTTTAAATCTTTGGCATTACTTGATATAAATCTTTCTGTTTCTCTGAATTCCTCATCTTCATTAAAAAAACAATAACAACACATCTTCCTTCTTAGAGTAATACTATATATATACTGTCTCTTA
>NW_025370851.1:0-3689 GCF_016433145.1 Gracilinanus agilis | reverse complement strand
ATATATATATATATATATATATATATAGGTTCTAAGGCAGAAGAGTGGTAAGGGCTAGGGAATGGGAGTTAAATGGTTTGAAGTGTCTGAGGCTAGAGTTGAACTCAGGCCTCTCCAGGCCTGGCTCTCAATCCAGAGATAATTGGAACTACCTCGCTGCCCTCTTCTTCATTGTTTTTAATGGAACAATAATATTGCATTTAATTTATATGTAACAGTTCATTTATACATTCTCCAAGCAAAGGGAACACATGATTTCATAGCCTCTTGCTACCATAATGATTGCTACTAGGAATATTTTGTTATATATCTGAACTTTGTCTCCTATGGGTATATGTCTAGTAATAGGGTAAAAGGATGATAAACAGTAGAGCGTGTTTTTTTTTTTTTTTGCAAATAATCCCAAGTTTTTCTTTTAGTTTTCCTTCTTTAGTATTTAGTATATGTTTTTAGTATTCCTATCTTTCCACAGCACTTCCACCTCTATTTCCATGAAAAAAAAATCACTTTAGCTCATTTTAATTAGTGTGTGGTAAAATCTTTGAGTTGTTTTAGGCCCTCTAGATCTTATTCAGCTAGAAAATGTCTTTCTCTATTGATATGAAACCCTGGAACCTCCTGTTACTACAGGGAAACTGTGCATGCTTTTTGAATATTCCTTCCATTTTGTTAAATCTTGGAATAATTTCCATGACTAAGGATTTTCATATAAAAATCACTTTGTTCTTTGACATGATAGAATCATGACAAAGGATGAATAAGTTGAAGACTATCCTCTATGGATTTCAGTATCAAATATTATATTCACTTTCTTTCTTAGCCTTAAGTGAAATTTGAACTCAAATCCCTTGAGTAATAGCGACCCTTTCCCCTCTCATTTTTTTTGATCATTAACACATCTCTTGCTCATCACTAACTCATATCTGTTTCATGTACCTGAAGAATATTTCTTAAAAATAGGAGTAGAGTATTTCAAGTGGAGGACATTCTCAGAAATAAAATAAATATTTCCATTATATTGAGAAGATCCGTAATATTGAGAAGATGGTGCTACTTATTTTGGTTGTCAGTAGTTCAAGAACTTTGAGTCCTGTTTCTGGTGTTGGGGAGATCATGAGGATTATCCTTCCTATATTGTTCAATTCTTGCACTCCTTGTTATGTGTGTAACAGTTATGAAGACTTCCATTGGCAGAATGGGTAGTTCAGAAGAATTTATTTCAAGGGCTATGAAGGTAGCTGAAGCAGGAACTGTGGAGAGCTTAGAACTTGGTAAGATATAGAAGATACCAGGGTCATTCACTGAGTTCTGGGGCAGTGCAAGTCATCCTGGCTTTTTTCTTATAATGTCATTGACTCTGGAAAAGAGAGTGAGGCTGACAACTTTGTGTAGCTCTGCCTCACCTAAATACAATTCATGGGCAAGTCATCTGCTTTGAAACAAAGGATAAACAACAGCAATAATAGTAATACAGGAAACTGGAGCTTCTGTTTGTTTTTCTTCATTTTTGCTCTAATACAAAAAGTAGATAGAAAATGTGCCTGGGTGTTTTGTTATAAAGCAAAACTCTACCTGGCCATGTGTTGTTGGAGCTTATCTCTGGGAATTGGTTTGATATATCAGTCACTGTTGGATAAGTTAAGTAAAGGTGGTGAGAAATTAAATCTGTGTATATTAGGTTGCAGTGGAGAAATGGAGGAGAGTAGTATAGGATGTCCTAAAAGTCATAATGTAGTTTTAGACTATTAGAGCTTAAATGACCACTGTATAATGCAGTGAAAAGTGGAGACTGGGAGGCAGTTAGGTTGTTCATTGGTTAAGAACCAGGCCTAGAGATGGGAGGTCCTGGGTTCAAATCTGGCCTCAGATACTTCCTAGCATTATGATCCTGGGCAAGTCACTTAATCCTCACTGCCTAGCCCTTACTGCTCTTTTACCTTAGATCCAATAAACAAAATTGATTCTAAGATGGAAAAAAAGAAAAGTAGGGACTGACTGTGTAAGAGACAGGACATACACACACACACACACACACACACACTCACACACTATAGAAACACTCTAGTGATGGCTGTTCAGAGATGATCTTGGCGCAGGATCATTTGTGCTTATTTGTTTGTTTGATTTGTTGGCAAAGCAGCCAGTGCCTGGGGAAATGAAATTACAAAATCAATTAAATTAAATCCAATAGCTAAAATTCCTCACAAAGAAAAAACTGTGAGTTGAACAGCTTTTTAAACCATTCACATAAGACCCGGAGGGTGGCAACATGGAAGAAATGTACTCACAGAGGAAAGCTTATGGGGTTTTGCATTTTTTTTGTTCCATGTTATTCAGAACAGATGAATTACATAATGAGGGGGTCTTGATCAAGAAATGGAAAATCTAAAAATATTCAAGCCCTTTTCTCATTTATCTGGAATGGAGAGATTTCTGAAATGATTTTACCTTCATTTCCACAGTGCCAACCCTGCATAGGAATGAATGAGTAATGTTAGTAGAAGAGAATAAAGAAAAGAAAAAAAAAGATTTAGTGATTACAAGAAAGTGGCAAAAGAGAAAGGATGAGGTCATGCCCAATTAACATTTGATTATCCCTGAATTCTGCTGTGGTCATAGCAGGGACAGGTGTTCTGGAATTATATGAAGAAAGGTAGTATGGGGTTGGGGCTACCTTGCTGATCTTTGGTTCTTCATTGGGAATTCCCATCAAGGAGATAACAGATCTGGGCCAAAGCCCTCTTTTTTAGAATAGGCTAAGGAAAAGGATTGGTCAGTAGCCCTCAGGAGGTTGTTCTAGGCATGAGAAATGCCAAGGAGCAAGCAAGATATTTAGAAAAGCAACAATGCTCTAAAAGACTGAATATGTTACCCTTGTGTCAGGGGTGCTACTAGTCCAAAAGGCTCCATTAATACTGCAGGAATGTCATTTCTATCAAATTTGATACCTCCCTAGAAAACAGGGCAATCCTCTTCCTTTAACTTACAAGTACACTGAGCACAATGTACAGAAGGAAAAAAAAATCATGATTAATGAACAAAAAATAATAGACTAATATTTTTACAATGTACCCAGTGTCACTTGGCCTTAAAAATTATTGATATCTTTTTGTTTTTGCAACATATTAATTCCCAACCATATTTATCTCACCTCCTCTACTCAGCAAATTTTTTTCTCATAACAAAAATTAAGAAAGAAAAAAAGTGAAAACACTTTAGCAAAACCAACCAAACAATATGATAATAGGAACAATATTTCACATCTGTAGTTCCCTATCTCTGCAATGAAGGGAGAGATGTTTTTCTCTACTCTTTTCTGGGGCCAAGTTGAGTCAATATGATTACACATCATTTAGTTTTGTATTATTTTCCTTTTGCTTACATTATTTTAAATTCTCTGAATATAGTTTTCTTGTTTCTGCATACTTTATCTGGCATCAATTCAGATAATTTCTTACATGTTACTCTGAATTAATCATATTTGTCATTTCTTACATTACAGTTTTCTTTCTTTCTTTCTTTCTCTCTTTCTTTCTCTCTTTCTTTCTCTCTCTCTTTCTTTCTCTCTCTCTTTCTTTCTCTCTCTCTTTCTTTCTCTCTCTCTTTCTTTCTCTCTCTCTTTCTTTCTTTCTTTCTTTCTTTCTTTCTTTCTTTCTTTCTTTCTTTCTTTCTTTCTTTCTTTCTTTCTT
>NW_025370850.1:0-6074 GCF_016433145.1 Gracilinanus agilis | reverse complement strand
TCTCTTTCTCTCTCTCTATCTCTCTCTCTCTCTCTCTCTCTCTCTCTCTCTCTCTCTCTCTCCATCCATCTCTCTGTCTATCTTGGGATATGGATAAATCTACACATAGGGAATTAGTCCTCTTTGAGCTAGTGACACTTTCTTAAACAAGACTCTTCATCTTGCACACTTTTCCATGCCTGCAATGCTCCCTCTTCTTATTTTCACCTTCTGGCTTCCTTTCCTTCTTTCAAGTCCTAGAAAAAAATCTTATTTTCCACAAGAAATCTTTCCCAACTCTTCTTAATCCTAGTGCCTTCCTTCTTTTAATTATTTCCAATTCATTCTGCATGTATTTGTTTGCATGTTGTCTCCTCCATTAGATTATAAACTCCTTGAAGACAAGGAACTGTCTTTTTGTATCCTTAGTGGTTCCACAGTGCCTGGCACATCGTAGGCACTTATTAAATGTTTATTGACTGTCTTGTAATCAGTCTGATTGTCTCTCTTTCCATCTATTCATCCATTCAGTTATCCGTCTATGGATATATGTCTCTATGTATCTGTTTATCTTTCTTTCAATAAGAGTTAGATGGTACTTTAGAGATCATCTAGTACAACCCTTTCATTTTACAATGAGGAAACTGAAGTCCAGGGAGGTTAAATGACTTGTCCATGATCAAAGTCAGCAGAGACAGGATTTGCATCCAGGTCCTCTGACCTCAGTTCCATTCCTCTGTCCAGCCCAATATTTCTTGCATGTTTTAGATACTTCGCCAGGAACACAAAGTTTTTTTGTGTTTTACCAGTTTTTTTGAGACTGAGGCTAAAAGCACCATTTCAGTGTAGTATATTTGTATTGACCAAGAGTCCTTGAAAATTTGATGTAGTTCCCTCCAGTAAAAACAAAACAAAACAGTATTTCTTTTTCTAATAGTGAATCCAAATGCACGTTCTGAATAGAGAGAGGAAAAAGAATCCCAGGATGAAGATAACCTTCCTTGGGCACCTAACTCAAAACTCATCAAATCAGACAAAAGAGAACTTGTTCCATTTGTCATGTGAATGACGCTTGACAAGGTCCTACAATTAGAGTTAGGGGAAAAAAAGAAAAGAAAAGAAAACCCTGTCTGACAATGGAATTAAAGAAAATGAGAAAAAAGATACCGAAAGCAAAATATGCCTGTAATTATTGAGACTTTGAATAGTGTTTTACAACATGTATTAGCCCTCCCCAGAAATGAATTTGAAAATGGAATCAGAAGCAATTATTAAAGAAACCAAGGCTTTCCTGCTTTTCTGATTTGAAGGAGTAATAGTGTGTAATTAGAATGTTACCCAAAAAACTACAATCCCCAGCACTCCACTCTCCTCTCCTTATGTGCTGACATAGGGAGGATATAAATTTTGGTGTAGCCCTGCCTCTCGCTCTCTTGTCTTCCTGTTGGGGTTTTGGTAGAACAGGCTTTTTAAACAGGCAAGGAGAACTTAGTCATGTGGTCTGAATTTTGTTAAATAATTAGGTTTTTTGATTTTCATTTCCTTTTTATTCCTTCTACTTCAAGTGATTATTAATAAACTTTATAAAATTAATACTTGGAGTTGCTGGATATTAATTTAAGTCCTATAATAGCCTGGAAGCTCCTTCAGAGGACCAGGATGTGAGCTAGACTCTTCCTTTCTCTGCTTCCTCATGCCCTCATCATTTTAATTCATCAAGGTGATTGTTGGGCTGCCTCCATTAGATCCTTTCTCTTCCTTCATTCTTGTCATTTCTTATCCCTTTAAAAAACACACAATACACACCATTTTGCCTTAATCGCCTGTCTCGAGATAATTACAATCTTCTGAAGACAAGCAATGGAGGGGTGGGGGTGGGGGTCACGGACAGCTTCATTAGGTAAAACTAGCAAGGCTTTCTTTACCATAGAAGGAGAAAAGGAAACTCAGATGTGGAACTCAAATAATTTAAATGTGGAATGCTCTTCCCTCTAAGCTAGGGGAAGAAATGCCATTGTGCTGTGGGGAGGATGGGGATTGGAGGAGGAAATGATCACCCAAGAGAAAGTGTCTCAGCTCCTGCATGATCTATTCATATCATTCCACAATTGTAGCTCTTCTCTGGTCTTCAGGGGCTTGAAGTAGGAAATAGTAGCTATTAACTTTATACTCTAGCTAATCACTCTCCTATGATTAAGTGCTTTGGAACAGCAGATAAATAATGAATGGGACTTAACCATTTCTCAGTTATAACCTTCAATCTTTTACCACTGAATCTTCTCTACAGCATATTAGAACCCTGGATTTAGCAATGGAACTCTTGGGTTTGGATCTGGCATATTAGAATATTAGATTTAGAAATGGAACCCTTGGGTTTGGAATCTGGCATACTAGAACCCTGGGTTTAGAAATGGAACTCTTGGGTTTGAATCTGGCATATTAGGACACTAGATTTAGAAATGGAACTCTTGAGTTTGGATCTGGCATATTAGAATATTAGATTTAGAAATGGAACTCTTGAGTTTNTATTAGAACCCTGGATTTAGAAATGGAACTCTTGGGTTTGAATCTGGCATATTAGAACCCTGGATTTAGAGATGGAACTCTTGGGTTTGAATCTGGTATATTAGAACCCTGGATTTAGAGATGGAGCTCTTGGGTTTGAATCTGGCATATTAGGACATTAGATTTAGAAATGGAACTCTTGGGTTTGGATCTGGCATATTAGAATATTAGATTTAGAAATGAAACTCTTGGGTTTGGATCTGGCATATTAGAACCCTGGATTTAGAGATGGAACTCTTGGGTTTGCATCTGTGGGCAAGATGCTTAAGCTATCTCTAGGCCCTAATTTTCTCATCAGCAATATAGTTCTGGCCTTGGTACTCCCTCCAAAATTGTACTCTTGCTGGCAGGTTGGGTTCCTAGATTGTGAATAGATATATCTCCCTTCAGGATTCTAGGGGTAGTCCTGAGGGATTGGAATGTTTTTTCTAGTACTAGAATTCTTGAGCCTTCACTAGTATGTCTCACCTGTGATTATAATAGTAATAGTAATATAATAGTTAATAGTAATGTGAACCAGATTTAATTAGCTTTTAGTTAAGGGTATTTGCTAAAGTGATGTAGCAAGAACAGAGGGAATAAAACATTCCCAGCAAAAGTCTGTGACACACTCTACTCCCCAAGTACATGTAAAGTCTGGATAAAAGTGGCCTTTAGCTTTGAGTCCATATGGTATGGTAGTAACTTACAGGTTTAGAAGTCATTTTGCTGGAATTTGCAAATATTCTCCTTAGGGGGAAAGGAAAGGAAAAGCAAACAAGCATTTATTAAGCTCTCACTATGTGCCAGGTATTGTTGTAGTATAAAAGTATTATCTCATCTGATTCTTGTAGCAGCCTTGGGACCTGGGTGCTATCATGACCCCTGCTTTATAGTTGAAGTAAATTAAGTAGACAACAGTGTAGTGACTTGCCCAGGGTCACATAGCTAACAAGCATATGAGGCCACATTTGAACTGACTTCTTTCCGACTCTATGCCCAGAGCTCCAACAACTTTACCCTCTAGCTGCCAGACCTGGTGTCAGGAAGATCTGAGTTCAATTTGGCTTCAGATACTTATTAGCTGTGTTATCCACTTAAGTTACTTAACCTTTCTTTGCCTTGATACTCTGGAGAAGGAAATGGCAAACCACTCCAGTGTCTTTGCCAAGAAAACCCCATGGAAAGTATTGGGGTACAAGAGTCCATGGAGTCATGAAGAGCCAGACATGACTGAATGACTGAACAGCCAGCTATGGTGTATCTTTTCTGCTGGACTTCTTGTAGCTTGCCTGAAGATGCCTTTTCTTAGTATGTGTAGCTTCCAGTGAAAACATTTCAATAGTATCTGCTGTCTTGAGAAAACTGCGCAGACATATTGAAAAGCCCAAATTCTAACCCTGAAGTGCACAAAGTTGTCCCAGGATCAAGGAGGAGAGAAGGAACTTTTCTTCCCTCTCCTCCTTTCCCCGGGTGATTCTTCCCCAGTGGCTTAGGAGGAATGGCTCATTCTCTCCTCTCAGACACTAGAATTCTTGGGTTCTGAATTGATCTGCCCCTATGGGCTTTGCCAATTTTTAGCCAATCCCAAATCTCTTCCAGTGTAGAATCATTTCACTTTATCACTTTTTTATTTAGGCTACTGCCTTCACTCATTCAAAATCGATCAAGTACTTTAACAAATTTTGAATCTAGTTAAGATGCTTTTTCTTTGGTTGATTGAATCAACAGAGATATCTAGACTTCCCTCATTACTACTTAATACCTTCTGATTGATTGATTGAATCAAATGAGAAGCCAAAGTCTCTTCAATTACAGAGCTAGGGATAAGGGCCATATTTTTTTTTTTTAATTTTAAACCCTTAACTTCTGTGTATTGACTTATAGGTGGAAGATTGGTAAGGGTAGGCAATGGGGGTCAAGTGACTTGCCCAGGGTCACACAGCTGGGAAGTGTCTGAGGCCGGATTTGAACCTAGGACCTCCTGTCTCTAGGCCTGGCTCTCAATCCACTGAGCTACCCAGCTGCCCCCACAAGGGCCATATTTTTTTTAGGCAAAACAAGGAGTTAGACTAAAGGATCTCTAAAGTCTTAAAAAAAAAAAAACCTTCCCTTCAATCTTATAATCAATCCTAAGTATCAGTTCATTTTTAAGAGTGAAAAGCATTAGGCAATGAGAGTTAAGTGACTTGCCCAGGGCCAAACAGCTAGGAAGTGTCTGAGGCTAGACTTGAACCCAGGACCTCCCATCTCTAAAGTTCTTTTTGAGCTTTAAGTCATCTGATTCCATAATCTTGGCTTTGTGAATTGCTTACTAGCTGTGTGACATTGGGTAAGATATTTATGATCTCTGCCTTCAGTTTCTTTACCTGAAAAGCAAAGTTGTTCAGGAAGAGGATTTCTGGTTCTAGAGTTGGAGAACCTGAGAGAGCTCTTGTCCCTTCTCTAATATGTACATTTTGTATGACCTGAGCTGGTCAAGTCACTTAAATCTCTTTTTGTCTTATTTCCTTATCTGTAAAATGTGAGAGGGGAATTTGACGGCTGCTGAGATGTCTCCTATATCTGGGATCTATGACTCTATTATCTTATTACCTGTGAAATAAGGAGGTGGAACTAGAAAAGCTCTAAGGTCCCTTCTACTGCCCAATCCCATGGGCTGACTTCATTACCTCCACATCTTGGAGAATAGGGTAGGTAGGGGCTGAATGTGGAGTCAGTATCACCCAAATGGAAGTCCTTTCCCCTGGAACTAGCTGGGGGGCTCTGCCTGCATTACTTAATCTTTTGATTTAATTTTAAAAAATTTATTCACCTTAATTAATTTGATTTTTAATTTAATGGATTTAATCTCTAAAATGGACATCATAATACCTTGAGTCCCTTTCTCCCAGGGTTGCTCAGAGGTCCAGCTGATATAACATCTGTAAAGTGTTATGCAAATGCCAGCCATTATTGGTTGTTCTTGAGCTCAGGAGTTCAAATATATGTTTTGATCAAGAAAATGAACATTATTATAGTCTGGTGGATTAGTAAGAGTACTTGGCTCAGACTTTCTTTCTGTAAGACATGACCTCCTCTTTTTGTATTCCCAGAGCTTAGCACAGTACCTGGCACATAGTAGGTGTTTAATGAGCTCTTGTCAACTATTAATGGACTGACCCACAGAGTGACTGAGGTCCTTTCTCAACAGTCTGTTGAGTCCTCTACACATTGACAGAAAGTGACTGCCATATACTCAGCCCTGCATATAATTCCCTTTAATGAGCTTCCATCACATGTGCTCTCTGCAATTTAAAAAGGAATAGATCCTTTACATCTAGTGGTATACTGGAAAATGTTTAATATTTGGCTTACCAGGAAAAAAAATATATTTATAGGACACTTTGAGTTTAATCTACCTTATTAGCATTAATAGGTACCTAGGTGGATAGAGTTCTGGGCCGAGAGTCGGGAAGAAAACCCGAGTTCAAATTTAATCTCAAACATTTATTAGTTATATGAACCTCCCTTCCTTCCTTCCTTCCTTCCTTCCTTCCTTCCTTCCTTCC
>NW_025370849.1:0-4666 GCF_016433145.1 Gracilinanus agilis | reverse complement strand
ATCAGTGGTTCCCAAACTTTTGGCCTACCGCCCCCTTTCCAGAAAAAAATATTACTTAGTGCCCCTGGAAATTAATTTTTTTTTAATTTTAGTAGCAATTAATAGGAAAGATAAATGTACCTGTGGCCATTACTGCTCTCCTGGATCACTGCAGCACCCACCAGGGGGCGGTGGTGACCACTTTGGGAATCACTGCTATAAATGAAATATAATAAATATATCTGCTAAATCCTCTGAGCCTTAGTTTTCTTATCTAGTAAATGAACAGTGTTGGCGAGCCTTTAATGAGTTCAAGTGCCCAGAAGGTATATTCAAGCTGTCTTTGAGCCCTGACATTACCTGAGAGGACTGAGGGAGGAAGTGCTAGCTTTGGGCAGCTGGACAGAGGGTCAGGGCAGACAAAACATGTCCTTGGGCATTGGGAAGAGGGGACCAGACCAGCTCCCCAGTGCCTGCTCTGCATGCATGCAACATCTTCACCAAAACATGGAACTAGATGTTGATCTAGATGTAGTCTGAGGTCCATTTCAGTTCTAGATCTAATAATCCCAAAATAAACTAATACAACTGTTGCTTCTGGAAAGGTCATTTGATTCCGTGACCTTCTCACCAGGCCTATAATGAACTTGTCTAACAAAACTCTCTCAGTATTTGTAGTCTCCACTTTCTGTGCCTTTTCTTTCCCATTTCTCCCAACTACTAGTGCCTTCTGCTCTGAAATTTTCTCCCATTTATTCTTTATATATCTTCTATGTACCTAATTACTTGCATATTATCTTCCCAATCATAATGGCAACTCCTTGAGGGCAGAGGCTTCTTTTATATCCTTAGTTATAGCCCAGCATGCTGCATAGAAGTGCTTAATGGTTTTTGGCTGACTTTTAGAATCTAAGTTCTTGCAGAAGAAAAACATATGATTGATCACATGGTTTGGTGGGGATATGATTGGGGAGGTTGACTTTAAATGATCACTCTATTGCAAATATTAATAATATGGAAATAGGTTTTGAACAATGGTACATGTAAAACCCAGTGGAATTGCTCATAGGTTCTGGGAGGGAAGAGGGAGGAAGGGAGGGAAAGAACATGAATTGTGTAACCCTGGGAAAATATTCTAGATTAATTGAGTAAATTTTAAAAATGGAAAAAATAATCTAAAGTTCTTGACACAAGGGATATTGGAAAAGGGCAGCATTTCTATTACTAAGTTCAGCACTTGACACGTAAGTATTCAATAAATACATATTCCTTCTCTTAAAATGAGTAAAGATTTTGACAAATCAGGATCAAAATTATTTCCTTAGGCTGGTGGCACTATTACTATCACTCTTAATCTACTGAACTTGGTTAAGATACTTGAACCCTCATTTCTTCATGACTGAAATGAGGGGGTTAGACTAAATCATATTTAATTCCCTTCAAGTTCTTTCTCCTCCACCGTGATTGCTGACTGCTCTGGCTTCCTTTAAGTCTCTACTAAATCCCCTAGTCTACAGGAAGCCTTCTCTAACATTTCTTAATTCCATTTTTAATTATTGCCTAATTAACCTGTTTGCAGCTTTCTTTGCATATACAGTGGTACCTCGACACATGAGTTTAATTCATTCCATGGCCAGGCTCATAACTCAATTTGCTCATGGGTCAAATAGAATCTCCCCATTTAAATTAATGAAAATGCAAGTAATCCATTCTGGCCCCAAAAAACACATAATTTTTTTTGTTTTACATATATGCTTTTAAATACAAAAAATGTACTTTATAAATAACAAATAAATATATTTATAGATAATAAGAAAGAATGTAAAGAAATAAACTTGCTTATGAAATGTTATTTACCTTCAAAGTCACGTGAAGATGCTGGGGGAGAAAGTTTTCATTTCATGTGCTATCGCTTAATATAACTTACTTTCTACACACCTAAGGCTACATTTAAATGAAAAATTGACCTTTCGCATGACTTATGATATGTAACTTTATTGTTAACTTAATTGCTATTTTTTTTACTTAATCATTATCATTTTCTTCATTGAATTTTGGCTGTTTTGCCAAACTTTCCTCGATTTTACTTAGAGGACATTTCAACAAAAACCTTTCCATAAAAGTTTGTTTCTTCCATCCTTTCAGAATGTTTTGATAATGTGTGAAACATGTGTCATTACACAGTTCCAATGCACAACATGTTGTAACTTTTTCTGGGTGTGTCTTTTCGATAAACTGTTTAATTATTTCCCATATCTTTAACATTTCTTTAATCTCACTTGTACAGATTATCCCATCCACCTTAGGCTTCTCTTCACTAATTTCCTGCAAAACCTCCATATACTGCTGCTGTTGCTATAACTCATTCAATTCCTCTGTCTTCAGGACCATGGTTAAAAGTTAAGAAATTGATGTCTTGAATTCCAACATCCCAGAAATGGAGTACATTACTAGTAGCTAAGACTATATAGAGAAGAACAATATTGGGAGACCTCAAAATTGTAAATCTTGTAGCCTTTCATATAGGTAGATATTTACATTTCAAGATGTGACTTCCACTAAGTACTTTATATTTTCTTGTTAATATATCTGAGCAATGAATTGAGCTCAGATATTTGAGACAGAGATGGATCCAACTCTACTTCCAATTACTCTGTGAAAATCTCCTAAATTCTCTGGACCTAGGTGGCAATGTGGCCTTTATTTCCAAATAGAGACCAAAAACCTGAATTATCCACAATAGAAGTATACTATATTCACAAGATGAATTTTCAAAATCATAGCCTTACAGAAATAGAAGAGGCTTCAGAGGGCATATCATATCAAAACATATATGAATCCTACCTAAAATACACTTAATGTGTGCCTGAAGACCCCTATAGATTGAGAAATTATTACTTGGCAGTCCAACCCATTCTGAGTTAGTAAAAATTATTAGGTTTTAATTATTTATCTTTGCATATTACCTAAATACAGTTCCCTGTGTTCTCATTTCTTGTAGTTCTGCTCTCTTGGGATCAGCAGAATCAATTGAATTCCTCTTCTATAGGGCATCCCTTCAATCATTTGAAGATCATTATCTTGCTACCATTAAGTCTTTTTTAGGGCTGAATATCAACTAATCAATAAGCATTTATTAAGTGCCTACTGTGTGTCACTGAACTATGATAAATGCTAAGGATTTGAAAGAGGCAAAAGATAATTCCTACCCTCAAATAGCTTACAAGTTAATGGGAGACAGAATAGGCAAACAAATCAATAGAAAACAAGAAAACAAGTCACAGATATAAATGTGTGTATATATATATATATATTTATATATATATATTTATATATAAATACACATATTCATTTATATATATATATGTATATATACACATACACACAGAACAAATAGGAAACAATAATGAGAAGGCATTAGAATTAAGAGTGGTTGGAGAAGACATCCTAGAGGATAGGATTTTAATTGAAATGTAAAGGAAATCAGAGAATTGGTAGTTCAAGTAGACATGGGTCTGTGTTCCAGGCTTGGGGTATTGGTCAAAGTTGAGAGATGGAGGGTTTTGTCTGGGCAAGAGCAAGAAGGCTGGTGAAACTAGATCAAAGAATGCATGTTGAAGAGTAAGATATAAGCAGACTGGATAGGTAAAAGTGGGCTACTTTATGAAGAACTTTGAATGCCAATAGAGAATTTTTTATTTGATCTTGGAGTTTACTGATTGGGGTTGGGGGGTGACATGATCAGACCTGCATTTTAGGAAATCACTTACTAAATGGAGAATGGAATGGGCTAGGGAGAGACTTGAGGCAGTCAGACCCACCAGAGGCTATTATAATAGTCCAGGCTGGACTCACGGAAAAACCATTAGGACTGGTCTATAAATATCCCTGGAGTACCAACTGAAGGACCTTTTGCCTGTGGGGCATTTTGGACCTTGCCTGATTTCTCTGGACCTCTCCCTGATCTCTTCATTTACATCCTGCTATTTCCCTGGATTTCCCCATTGGGTCCTGGGAGGAAGGGTGGTTTGGTGGGTGGAAATCATGGGATTTAGCTTCTGTAGGCAGGAAGGACAACCTAAATCAAGCTTTCCCTTAATCTAGTGATCTGATAAATCCTCCCTTCCTCAGGGCAGTGAAACTATCCCTGACTGAGGGAGCTGGCCTCTCTCAGTCTGACTCCCCTTTCTGTGACCCTTCCCCTGTACCAGCTTTCTCCCTTGCAGCAGTTAAAAACCTTCAAACCCCTTTCCCTCAGCTTACCCCTGGCATCAATAAATCCCCTTTGATATCTACACAAAGAGCCTCTGGTGAATCATTGTACTGAATACTAGGACAAAGGCTGAAGAGGGAAGAAATATCTTTCCTTTTATTTCTTGAGGGCAAAGCTAGGCATCCATCTTGGACAGGAAGTAGCCAACCAAGACTTACTGTAGATTTCAGTTTCATTGGCAGGGAGGAGCCTCTTGACTCCTCCCTAAAGGGACCTTAGAAAATAACATCAAAAACCCTTCAGCTAGACCCATATCATTTCTGGCTGACTCTATTCTTCTTGTATCATAGAGATAGCCTGCCTGCCTGAAGGACCCAGCCTGTTTCCTCCCAGTACCCTCTGTTTCTAGCCTCTGTGATTAGTCTGTTTGAGCAGCCCTTCCTATATTCCCCATTCATCCCTTACCTTCCTATA
>NW_025370848.1:2455-2977 GCF_016433145.1 Gracilinanus agilis | reverse complement strand
CTTCTGTCTCTCTTTTCTGCCTTCTATCTTTTTTTCTCCTTCTCTCCTATCTCTCTCTCCCTCTCTTCTCCTCTTTTTTCTGTCTGTTTCTCTCTCCTCTTCTCTCTCTTTTTTCTCCATTCCATCTCTCTCCTCTCCTCTCTCTATCTCTTTCCCTCTCCTCTCCTCTTCTTTCTGTCTGTTTCTCCTCTTTTTTCTCCCTTCCATCTCTCTCCTTCTCTCCTTTCTCTATCTTTCTCCCTCTCTTCTCCTCTTCTTTCTGTCTGTTTCTCTCTCCTCTTCTCTCTTTTTTCTCCCTTCCATTTCTCTTTCTCCTTCTCTCCTATCTTTCTCTCCCTCTCCATTCCTCTTCTCTCTCTGTCCCTGTTTCTCTCTCCTGTCTTTCTCTTTTCTCCCTTCTTTCTCTCTTTCTTCTTCTCTTCTGTCTCCATTCCCTTCTTCCTCCTTTGCCTCTCCTCCTTTTTCTCTCTTCCTCCTCTCCCTCTCTTTTCCCTTCCTCCTCTCATCTTCTCCATATCTCTT
>NW_025370848.1:0-2399 GCF_016433145.1 Gracilinanus agilis | reverse complement strand
CATCACCGCTGCCCCCACCCCCATCAAACACCACCCCCTGCCTCTGTAAGTGGCCTTCCCTCCTCCATCCTTGGTTCTCCCCTGCCAGGGGCCCCCAGCCTGAGCGCCCCTCCCAATCACTGCCCTCCTCCTCAGGTTTCGGCTTCTCACCAGGGTCTGAGTCACTGAGCCAGAGGCTGGCTCATCATGTTAGCCTGCCTGTCACTTGGGCAGAGGTGACTCCGGGTATGAATAACAGCCCTTTAATTAGGATATTATAGGAAGTGGGGCCCATGGCAGGTCCTTACTAGAAATGCCATCCACAATCCACAGCGGCGGCGGAGATAGACAGATTCTGTATTACACGGCACCCCAGCAGCTCTGGCCAGCGAGCTCACTTTTAAATGAGATTTCTTTTTCCCTGAAGAAAACAATTTAGATTCTTTTCTTTCTTTTTTTTTTTTTTTTTTAACCTCCCACTGATTGTCTGGACTTAAAACACTTACTGGAGCTCTTCATTGTTTTCAGATTCGATTGACCGAGTGGGAGTCAGTCGGCTTCCGGGTCCTAAGCTGGAGTGGTTTAGCCAAAGCCAGCAAGAATGTCCCTGAGGTTGTGTGGGTGCTGCCCCCAAGTCCCCACCCAGACTCCACCCAGAGCTCCGAGGCTCTCTTCCTGGCATTCGCCCCAGCTCCTTCTTAACCATTCTTCTGTCTTAGCCACTCATGTGGGGGCCAGAGAAGAAGCAGGACGGAGTAGGAAAAACACGGATGTCTGTAGGTCCAAATGCTTTAGCATTCTCCCTGTGAGACCCTGGGCAAGTCACTGCTCTGGGGGCAGACCCTTCCTAGCTGGGTCTAAATTGAGGCATCCCTTCTTTCCCTCCTCTGCCCATGGGCCCGGGGAGGGGATGGGAGACTTAAGGTCATCCAGATAGAATCCTTTGATTTCAAGGGAGTGGGACTTCTCTTCTGCTGGAAGACCAAGTATTTTTCTGTACTTAGAAATCTTCAAAGACTCCAAGAAAGTTCCCAAAGCACCCTTGGGTGGTGGTACAGAAGAAAGAGCACCCATTCTGAAGGAAGAGGACATAAGTTCTAACAATGACTATCAGGATGCTAGGAACATCCCTTTACTGACCTGGATCTCTGTTTCACAATTTAGAAAATAAAGTTGTACTAGATGGAGTCTGAGGTCCTTCCAACCTTGGATCTCTGATCATGGGGGGAACACAGAGAAGAATTGTAGACAGTGACAAAGTTATGAATGGGTTGGGGTACGTGGCAGCAAAGGGGCTACCCATAGCAGCTAGAGGACCACAAGATCTTTACCTTGTGACATCTTTTCAGGTACTTGAACACAGCTCCCATCCCTCCCTTTTCCCCCAGTCTTCCTTAGGATAAGCATTTCCACTTCCTTCTCCCAGCCCTCACCTATCTATTTTTGTTAAGCCCTTACCTTCCACCTCAGCATCAATTCTATGTAATGGTTCCAAGGCAGAAGAGTGGTAAAGGCTAGGCAATGGGGGTTAAATGACTTGCCCAGAGTCACACAGCTAGGAAGTGTCTGAAATCAAATTTGAACCCAAGACTTCTCATCTCTAAATACATTCCATTATAAAGGAAACATATTGAAATCAAGATTTCTATGGGGTTTTTTTCTGTCGTTTTTTCCTCATCTAACTTCACAAGACCCCTGAAATCTACTCTGTGGACTCCAAGTTAAGAACTCTTGATCTAGAGTACAAATAGCACTCTGATTTCTTCACCAAGTAGAGAGTCTAGCACCTAGTTAGCAAGAATAATTCATAGGCTCATAAGACCACAGATTTGAGAGACGCGCGATACCATCTAGTCCAACTTTCTCAGTTTACGGATGAGGCTGTGAAAGCAAAGAAAAACTAAATGATTTTCCCAAGTTCACACAAGAAGTAATTAGTTAAGTAGGAGCATGAACCATGTAACCATGTTAACTTTTCTAAAAAAGAATATTAATAAATGTTTTAAAAAAGAAGTAATTAGTTAAAATAAGATGCTACCAAGTAGTAAGCTCCCTCCTTCTCCCCTAATGGGTGGCCAGGATCCTTCTCATGGCAATGACCTCCACAACAGCAGTCTCTGCTCATTGGGCCACCATCCTAGCATCTTTCTCCTTGTAAGATCTTGTGTCCAAGGTCTGTCCAAGTGTCCCAACTGAATTTCTCTTAGAAAGTTATTGTGGGGGTGGAGGGAGGGTAACAGCTGGATAGCTCAGTGGACAGATAGCCAGGCCTGGAATTGGGAGGACCTGGGTTCAAATTTGACCTCAACCACTTTCTAGCTTAATCCCAGTTGCTAGCCTTTACCACTCTTTTGCCTTAGACTTGATAGTTAGGGGAAGGAAGGAAGGAAGGAAGGAAGGAAGGAAGGAAGGAAGGAAGG
>NW_025370847.1:0-1152 GCF_016433145.1 Gracilinanus agilis | reverse complement strand
CATGGACTTCTCGTACCCTGAAATCATCTGTGTCTGATATAGTCATACCATAGGATCATATATTTAATATCAGAAAGGACCTAAGAGGCTATTCAGTCCATTTCTCCTATTTTCCAGCAGAGGAAATGGAGGCTTGGAAAAGATAAGTGACTTTCCCAGGATCATATAACTAGTAAGTATGTGAGGTAGAATTTGAATTTAGGTCTTTCTGATTCCAATCTTAGAGAAAGGAAGGAAGGAAGGAAGGAAGGAAGGAAGGAAGGAAGGAAGGAAGGAAGGAAGGNCCAATAGAATGTAAGCTTTTCAAGGCCCAGGACAGTTTCCTTTTTGTCTTTATAGCAACAGAAACTAGCACAGTACCTGAACCATAAGTATTTAATTAATTAATAATTTAATTGACTTAATTAATAGGTATTAAAGTTAATTGGTTAAATCTTCTCTCCAGGATTGAGTTTTCTGTGTTATAAAGAGCAGGGGTTCATAGATCTAGAGCTTAAAGGGATCCCAGATGCTGTCCAGTATAAAACCCTCATTCTACAGATAAGAAAACTGAGGCCCAAGGATGTTGGGCAATTCAAACACTTAATAGATTATGCTCATGCCTCGGAAGCTACTTTTTTCTTCATGTCCTGTAGCTTCCTTCCCCACCCATGGCACTATCCCATCTTGAAATGTTTGTACAAGAATTACCAGCCATTCTGCTGCCCCTGAGGTATCAGTAGCAGATGTTTGTTCCTTCCCTACAAAAAAACACAGTGTCCCCCTTTAGTCTTCCAAGTTCTTTTTCCTCCTACATATTCCTACCCCTTCTGTTTTCCCCTCTCCTCTTTGCTAACAGGATTACCAGCAACAGTGGGACTTTGGAATGGCATGGACTTCTCGTACCCTGAAATCATCTGTGTCTGATATAGTCATACCATAGGATCATATATTTAATATCAGAAAGGACCTAAGAGGCTATTCAGTCCATTTCTCCTATTTTCCAGCAGAGGAAATGGAGGCTTGGAAAAGATAAGTGACTTTCCCAGGATCATATAACTAGTAAGTATGTGAGGTAGAATTTGAATTTAGGTCTTTCTGATTCCAATCTTAGAGAAAGGAAGGAAGGAAGGAAGGAAGGAAGGAAGGAAGGAAGGAAGGAAGGAAGGAAGG
>NW_025370846.1:0-1132 GCF_016433145.1 Gracilinanus agilis | reverse complement strand
GTGGAATATTAGCTTCTACAAGGCACTGAATGTTTGGTTTGGCTTTGTTTGATCCTTGTATCCCCATTTTCTAGCAGAGCTTTGGCAACATGGAAGGCAGCTTGGCAAAGTGAATAGAGAACTAATTTGAAAGTCAGTAACATCTGGAGTTCAGATCCTGCCTCTAATATAAACTGGCCAAAAGGCCCTGAATAAGAGAGTTTCAGCAATTTTTCTAAGACTATAGGTTGCAGACTGGATAGAGTGTGTATTTTCTTCTTGGGACTCCCTATAACTACTGAAATCTAAGTCTATGAAAACTCTCTCTCTCTCTCTTTCTCTCTCTCTCTCTGTCTCTCTCTCTCTCTGTCTCTCTCTCTCTGTCTCTCTCTCTCTCTGTCTCTCTGTCTCTGTCTCTGTCTNTGTGTTCTAAGAGGCAGCGATTTATCCTGATTTCTTCTTTTTTTCTGCTGGAATTTATACAGTGTTATTTATTGACCACAAAACTATGTTTAAAATTTTTAATATTTTAAATTTATTTTATTTTATTATTTTAATAATATCAATTAATTAATAAAATGATAAAATAATTTCTGTCATGTTTATTAGTGTCTCTCCTTAAGGTATAGCTCAAATACTACATCCCATAAGATCTTTTCTGATTCCTCAAGTTGTCAAGACCCCTCTCCCCCATTATATTTATTTTGTATATGTTTTGCATTTACTTATATGTGAACATGTTATTTTCCCCTGTGGAATATTAGCTTCTACAAGGCACTGAATGTTTGGTTTGGCTTTGTTTGATCCTTGTATCCCCATTTTCTAGCAGAGCTTTGGCAACATGGAAGGCAGCTTGGCAAAGTGAATAGAGAACTAATTTGAAAGTCAGTAACATCTGGAGTTCAGATCCTGCCTCTAATATAAACTGGCCAAAAGGCCCTGAATAAGAGAGTTTCAGCAATTTTTCTAAGACTATAGGTTGCAGACTGGATAGAGTGTGTATTTTCTTCTTGGGACTCCCTATAACTACTGAAATCTAAGTCTATGAAAACTCTCTCTCTCTCTCTTTCTCTCTCTCTCTCTGTCTCTCTCTCTCTCTGTCTCTCTCTCTCTGTCTCTCTCTCTCTCTGTCTCTCTGTCTCTGTCTCTGTCT
>NW_025370845.1:0-3987 GCF_016433145.1 Gracilinanus agilis | reverse complement strand
ATATTATATACATTATATATTATATGGCATATAATATATATACACTATATACTATAATATATACCATACTTTACTATACACTACACCATTCTATATACTATACACTGTAATACTATACCATATATTATACTGTACTATGCTATACCATACTATATACTATACCATATTATACCACATATTATACCATACTATATACTATCCTGTACAAATTTTAAATGAGAAGTCCAATTATTGAAAGAATAGAAAAGTGTTCTGGGGAATTCTGTACTGGACTTTATTTTCTATTTATTGGGAAATGAGGAACTCTGCTCTCACCAGGACCAACCCTAGCTCATGACACTTCTGAATGAATGAATGATGAGCAGAAGTACTTCCTGGCTAGCTAGCAGTCAGCTCCATTTATGTTAATTGTGTGATTGGATTGGAAATTACTTAGCAACCACTTGAGTAAATGATGGGGAAGACACAACAGAGTGGTTTCATGATTATAACAAAGCAAACATCATTAGAGCCCTTCTCCCAGCCATCCTTCTTGAGATGTGCTTATGTGCAAGTTATCAGAATAATTAGGTCCAATTATGGAGAACAGTACACACATAACCCACTCCTAGGATTGGGGGATGCCATGGACTTTCTTAGTCCTTAGAAGAAATGGGTAGAACTTGCAAAGAGTCAAATTCTGTCTAGATGTACAGAAAAAAACTTTCTAACAATTAGAACTAACCCAAAGTAAGAGTTGTCCTGGGTGACAGTTGGGTTAAAGGTGAATGACTACTTTGTCCTTATGAGAGTATCAGGGATTTAGGTAAGTATTAGACCAGATGGCCTCAGGAATCCTTGATAACTCTGAAATTCTTTGGTCAAAAGAGTGGAGGAGGTACACATTGACCTTTGCTAAGATATACGTAGCATCCATGAGGGAGCAGTATAAATGATAAAAGTTTTCTAGGCTTAATTAATAGCTAACATTTGTGTAACACCGATTATGTGTCAGATACTGTGCTAAGTGCCTTACAAATACTATCTCATTTGACCTTCACAACAACCTTGGGAGTTTATATAACTATTATTATCCCCATTTTACAGATGAGGAAATTGAGAAAGAGGTTAATCCACTTGCCCATGGACAAAAAGCTAAGTAAGTGACTGAGGCACTTCAAAGAAGCTAAACTTAATGGTTCAAGGTCAGGGAATTAGTGAGGAGAAAACCAGATACCTCACCAAAGAAATGAAGCTGGAGTTGAGCCTGCCTCATACAGAAAACCTTATATTCTTCTTCTAGAGGAAAGAAGGCAAGTTCCCTGAGGCCAGGGACTGTTTTATTTTGTCTTGGTGTTCCCAGGTCTTAACTCAGTGCCTGGCACATAGTTGGCACATGGTAAATATTCATTGAGTTGAGCTGTAAGCTGGTCTTCAAAATCTCCTTTGCAGTTGCAATCAACCTATTGGCCATGCCTTATTTATGTGAATAACAGATCCCAACTTGCTAGAAAAAGAATCCTGCATTCAGACTCAGGAGATCTGGGTTCAAATTCTACCTCAAGCATTTACTAGATGTGTGATCAATGGCAAGTCACATCATCTCTCTGAGTCTCTGTCTATCTCTAAAACAGAGATAAAAATTACTTATTCTGCCTATCCCCATGGGCTGCTGGGAAGAGAGGATTATTTGTCAAGGTTAAGACCTATTTTAAGGGTTCATGACCCTTTTTAAAAAAACCTTCATGAACCCCTATGACAGTCTGGTAAAGCCCAAGAACTATTCTCAGAACACTTTAGTTGTTGGTTTTTACCTACAAAATAAAAATATGCAGGATTACAAAGAAAGGCAATCATATTGAATTTAAACTATAATATATTTTCCCCATTTAAGTTTCTGTTTTCGTTCTGTCCTGTTGGACCATTCATGACCCCACCTGGGGTCATTTCTTGGCAAAAATATGAGGATGGCTTGCCATTTTCTTCTCCAGCTCATTTTACAGGGGAGGAATCTAAGGCAAACGGGGTGAAGTGACTTGCCCAGGGTCACAGAGTTAATAAGTGTCCAAGGCTGGATTTGAACTCAGAAAGATCAGTCTAATCCATTTCTTCACTGAGCTACCCATCCGAGTTCACAGACGTCCCTCCTCCCTCAAAGGTCCCCGGCCCTCAGTTTAAGAACCTTTGTTTGTAAATATGGGGCTCGAAAGGAAGCTCAGAGGTCATCTAGACCAACTTTCTCACTTTCCAGAAGAAGAAACGGAAGCCCAATATCATATGGGTAATAAGTGGAGTTTCTCATTCAGTGGACTCAAGTCACTGCTCTTTCCACTGAGCCACACTGCCTCCCCTGTTGTTACATTTTTTTTTTTCATGGAAGAAATATCATTTTGAAAATTAACCCTCACACACACACACCCAAGCCAACAGATGTTCTCATTCCTCCCCTGTCCCCTCCATCAGCATTCACAGGAAATGCATGCCTCCGTTGTAGTGGGTCCAGTTCCTAATTATCACGTTTCAGTGGCACATTTGCATGGAGGATAGGGAGGATTTCAAAGGGATTCCTTGCTTTTAAGTTGAGACAGCTGGTACTAATTACCAAGCAGGAAAGAATGTGCAAGCAGATCCTGGAGAAGTCAGCAGCGGGGCAAGAGGCAAAAGGGACTCTAGTGGGGGAGAGAGGGAGGTAAGCCTCCTCCTTCACCTAACTCCCGGCAGGCAGGGAGAGCCTCAGAGATTCCGAGCCTCCACCTTCCCACAGGAAAGCCCGGGAGCTGACAAAGTCGGTGCCCCTCCAGTGACGGAAAGGCAGCCTGGGAAGCCCGGCAGGCAGCTCAGCACCCAGTGCACACAGGCGCTCGCACACGTTCCATCAGGGTTCCCCGAAGAGTTTCCATGGCCGTCTCTGTCAGAGATACGGAAGCCCCCCCTGAGCAAAAGCTCTCTGAGCCCACTGGCAGAGCCCCGAATACGGGAGTGAGGCTGATTCCAAGGCGGGGTCTCCCTTACCTGCAGGCGGAGGAAGAAGAGGGCTGAGCGGCAGCTAGAGGATCAGGTGGCCCCCAGCCCTATCTACATTTATGAGGTGCCACTGGGGATCAAACTACCAAACAAGCCCGCATGAGCCCATTTACTATTTATTAGATTTTTTTATATTTATTATAATTATAATTATACTATTGTTTATGTATAATATTATATATAATGTAATTTATTATAATTATAATATTATATTTATTATTTATTGTAATTTATTCCATGTTTATAATAAACCATAGCTATCATTTGATAGTCGTTAAATCTGATATTATGTTGAAAAGTAGTAGTAAAAATAGTGTAACCAAAAAATTAATTCAATTACTTCAAGATAATTATACTATTAATTATAATTATAATTAAATTAACATATAATTATAATATGACAATATTAAAAACCGATTAAAAAAAGAATTGTGCTGTCAACTGCATCCGTCAAAAATATTAAAAAGTTTAGGCCTTTGGGGAAAAAAAATTGCCCTCAATTCTAATGTTTGGAAAACACTTCACAAAATAATAAAAGATTATTTTATTAATACGAATAAGTATAAAGATTTCCCTGTATTAGGGAGCTCCTGGCTTAAGGAAATTCTTTCTAACAATGCGGGTTATTAGCTAGGGCTAGGTAGTTTATTGGACAGAACCCTAGATCTGGAATCAAAAAGACCCAAGCTCCAATCCTATCTCAAATGCTTCAGCAGTTACATGGATCTGGTAAAGCACTTTATTGTCTCTCAGACTCAATTTCCTCCTCTGTAAAATGGGGATAATAACACCAACCTCACTGACTTGTTGTGAAGAAATAAAGGTGAAGTGTTTTCCAAACATTAGCCTCATTTTCCAAACATTATAGCCTCAGAGAGTTGCCTGGAAAAGAAAGAAAGGAAGAAAGAAAGAAAGAAAGAAAGAAAGAAAGAAAGAAAGAAAGAAAGAAAGAAAGAAAGAAAGAAAGAAAGAAAGAAAGAAAAA
>NW_025370844.1:839-1079 GCF_016433145.1 Gracilinanus agilis | reverse complement strand
CTTTTACTTCCAAATGCTTCCCTCTCTGCTCACCTATCCAGGGAGCTGTCCTCTCTAGCAAAGAATTTTTATCTGAGAGAAAGAGGCAAAGACAGAAGAGGTGGAAGAAGAAGAAGGGGATGGGAGGGGGGAAGAGGGGAGTGGGGAGAAAGGAGGAAGGAAAGGAAGGAAAGGAAGGAAGGAAGGAAGGAAGGAAGGAAGGAAGGAAGGAAGGAAGGAAGGAAGGAAGGAAGGAAGGAA
>NW_025370844.1:0-784 GCF_016433145.1 Gracilinanus agilis | reverse complement strand
ATATATATATATATATATATATATACAAATTCCAGCTTTTCCACAAAGGCTTCTCTGATCCCTTCTTTCCAATCCATCAGTCCTAACTAGAAGCAGTATCAACATCCTCTAGGCTCTTAATATCACTTTATACCTTTATCCTAAGGCATTTTTTAAACTGTATTTGTGTGTGTGGTTCATTTTCCTGTAAAATAAAAATCTCACAGAATCAAAAGATGAGAGATTTACAGTTGGAAGTTGCATCAGGTAATAAAAATATATCATTTTAGATATCCAAAGTTAAGTGGTAATGGCAGAATTTGTACACAGGTCCTTGGACTCTAAATCCAGCACATTTTCCCCTGCAGTATGTTGCTTCCCAATGGTCCCTTTTGAATTCTGCAGGCACTTATTAACCATCTTCTATGTGTCACAAACTGTGCCAAGTGCTGAAAAGGTTAGAATAAACATACAGGTCCATGCACTCAAAAGGTTTGCATTCTAACCTAATGACCCAGAACAGGGACTTGAATTTAAGTGAAGTGATTTTAATAAGGAAATATTTTTAAATTGTATTATTTATTTTTATTTTTACACACTTTTACTTCCAAATGCTTCCCTCTCTGCTCACCTATCCAGGGAGCTGTCCTCTCTAGCAAAGAATTTTTATCTGAGAGAAAGAGGCAAAGACAGAAGAGGTGGAAGAAGAAGAAGGGGATGGGAGGGGGGAAGAGGGGAGTGGGGAGAAAGGAGGAAGGAAAGGAAGGAAAGGAAGGAAGGAAGGAAGGAAGGAAGGAAGGAAGGA
>NW_025370843.1:0-1019 GCF_016433145.1 Gracilinanus agilis | reverse complement strand
ATCCTGCCTAGAATTCATCTGTGGCTCTAAAGTTTGCAAAGTGCTTTACATGGATTATCTCATTTGATGCTACCAACAATTCTACGAGTTAGGAGTTATTCTCTGTATTTTACAGATCAGGTAAATAAAGCTGAGAATGATAATGTGGCTTGATTGATGCTCCTACTTAGTAAGTTTAAAATGTCAATGTTTTCCTGACTCCAAGTCCAGTTCTCTACTAATGAGGTTATCTCTTACTTAAATTTTATATAAACACACAGAAAGAAATTAGTGTTTGTACACATGCGACATACATATACAGAGATGAAGTTTATATATATATATATATATATATATATATATATATATATATATATATNGGGGGGGGGGTTGAAGGGGAAAGGAGGAGCATGAATCATGTAACCATGTTAAAAATGAATATTAATAAATATTAAAAAAATTATGAATCAAAATAAGATACCATCATTAGAATATTGATATTAAAATGTTCCTTATTGTTTCTGGGAAACGAGGAATTCCTTATGTGAAAAGTCTTTTGAACAATAGGTACAACTGTTGAATGATTTAGCGAAAAAATCTTAAGGAAATTCATTGGGGGAACTGAGAGCTTAAAACATCATCATCGTCATCATCATCGTCTTTGTCGTCATCATCATCATCATCATCATCATCATCATCATCATCATCATAATCCTGCCTAGAATTCATCTGTGGCTCTAAAGTTTGCAAAGTGCTTTACATGGATTATCTCATTTGATGCTACCAACAATTCTACGAGTTAGGAGTTATTCTCTGTATTTTACAGATCAGGTAAATAAAGCTGAGAATGATAATGTGGCTTGATTGATGCTCCTACTTAGTAAGTTTAAAATGTCAATGTTTTCCTGACTCCAAGTCCAGTTCTCTACTAATGAGGTTATCTCTTACTTAAATTTTATATAAACACACAGAAAGAAATTAGTGTTTGTACACATGCGACATACATATACAGAGATGAAGTTTATATATATATATATATA
>NW_025370842.1:847-1152 GCF_016433145.1 Gracilinanus agilis | reverse complement strand
TGTGTGTGTGTGTGTGTGTGTGTGTGTGTAATGGAATAGAAGAAACTGGTCAATAAAGGCCCCAGTCCATGGAGCACACTGTAATATGTTCTCTATAATGTCAATCTACGTAGAGGCTTGGTGAGCCTACTTCTGAAAATGTGTGATAAAGAGGTCAAGGACACTTCTTTTTCCAATTCAGATCATGTGCATGAATACACTAACTATATCCCATAAGCTTACAGGTAGTTAAATGGAAGGAAGGAAGGAAGGAAGGAAGGAAGGAAGGAAGGAAGGAAGGAAGGAAGGAAGGAACGAACGAATGA
>NW_025370842.1:0-785 GCF_016433145.1 Gracilinanus agilis | reverse complement strand
ATATATATATATATATATATATATATATATATATATACTGATGGAAGGAGTACCCAGACTGCCAAAATCATGACTCCTTGAAATATTAAATTGAAGAGCTGGAACAGACCTCAGATACAATTAATTCAGTTCCCTAACTTTCCAAATCAAAAAGCAAGATGCAAAATGGGTAAGCGCTTTCTCCAAGATCAAATAGCTACCTAGTGGTAGATGATGATCTGCAGCCCAATTTTCTGGACTCTTTCTTCAGGATTCTTTTCATTAGGACTCATTTATTTAACCTGAAATCCAATTTTGTATGTAGCAAGCATTGCCTACTGGGTTATTTCCAGCTAGGATTTCATTCAGACTCAACATGTCCAAATTCAAAAATACTCCTTTCCTCCCCAAATAACCAACTTCCCCATCTTTGTCCATCAGTTACCCAAGCAAATTGGACATGGAAGAAATTACAAGGGAAGATGGCAAAGGCAGGGAGATAGAGAGATCTGTGTGTGTGTGTGTGTGTGTGTGTGTGTGTAATGGAATAGAAGAAACTGGTCAATAAAGGCCCCAGTCCATGGAGCACACTGTAATATGTTCTCTATAATGTCAATCTACGTAGAGGCTTGGTGAGCCTACTTCTGAAAATGTGTGATAAAGAGGTCAAGGACACTTCTTTTTCCAATTCAGATCATGTGCATGAATACACTAACTATATCCCATAAGCTTACAGGTAGTTAAATGGAAGGAAGGAAGGAAGGAAGGAAGGAAGGAAGGAAGGAAGGAAGGAAGGAAGGAAGGAA
>NW_025370841.1:0-1050 GCF_016433145.1 Gracilinanus agilis | reverse complement strand
CCCCCAAACTGCTGCGGGGGTGGCCAGGAGGAAGGGGGTGTGCGAGGGAAGAAGGAGTTCTGATGTAGTCTCAGTGCCCTGGCTCTAATGGAGCCAGCCAGGGTGGGTGACGGGGGCGCGGCCTCCGGCAGCACCCCCTCTTCCCCGGGGGAGAGGGGCTCCCAAGTTTAGGTTCCTATGCCCTGGTTTGGGGGGAGCTCCCTCCAGCCGACCAGGCTGCTTGCTTGCCTCCGCGGGGGAACTTCCCGGGAGGAGACAGTGACGGCGGTGCCTGGGAGCAGCTTCATACACGCCACAAAAAAAGAGAGAGGGAGGAAGGGGGTGGGGGGAGAGAAAGAGAGAGAGGGAGAGAGAGGGAGAGAGGAAAAGAGGGAGAGAGAGAGAGAGAGAGAGAGAGAGAGAGAGAGAGAGAGAGANAAGACTTTGCTTCTCGCCGACCGCGGCTGGGGGCCCGGGGCGGGGGGCTGCTCACTCCGAGAGCTGGGGCTGGGGAAATCTAGCCGGGGTCGGGGGGGGGGCTCTTTATTGGGGAAGGGGCGGGTTGGCCAGCTGCCGGGTCTGCAGGTGCATCTCGCTGCAGGTGCTGCCGCCAGGGGTTCCTTCTTTGGGAATGGGGGACCAGAGAGGGTTCGAACCCCCAAACTGCTGCGGGGGTGGCCAGGAGGAAGGGGGTGTGCGAGGGAAGAAGGAGTTCTGATGTAGTCTCAGTGCCCTGGCTCTAATGGAGCCAGCCAGGGTGGGTGACGGGGGCGCGGCCTCCGGCAGCACCCCCTCTTCCCCGGGGGAGAGGGGCTCCCAAGTTTAGGTTCCTATGCCCTGGTTTGGGGGGAGCTCCCTCCAGCCGACCAGGCTGCTTGCTTGCCTCCGCGGGGGAACTTCCCGGGAGGAGACAGTGACGGCGGTGCCTGGGAGCAGCTTCATACACGCCACAAAAAAAGAGAGAGGGAGGAAGGGGGTGGGGGGAGAGAAAGAGAGAGAGGGAGAGAGAGGGAGAGAGGAAAAGAGGGAGAGAGAGAGAGAGAGAGAGAGAGAGAGAGAGAGAGAGAGAGA
>NW_025370840.1:0-3031 GCF_016433145.1 Gracilinanus agilis | reverse complement strand
GAGAGAGAGAGAGAGAGAGAGAGAGAGAGAGAGAGAGAGAGAGAGATCCTTGTGGGTCAGATTAGATTGGGAAAACTGGAAGTATTTTTTCTTATTTTCTGACCCATTCAATTCCACTAACTTTGGAAAAGACCTGGAATTTCCCAGATTCTCTTTATTGCTTCTAGCGCATACTTTTTTTTTCCAGAATAGTGTCATGCCTTTCTTTCCCTGACAAGATTGAGTTTTTACCTTACATAACTACCGTGACCATAAGCTCTTTTAAGACCTAGCTAAAAGCGTGTCCTTATCAGTATTTTTCTCCAATTGACTGCAATCCACTCCTAACCAAACTTTATAAATGATATCCCTTTAAAGGATATGCATCTTGTCTGAGTTTGGTCTGCTTCCCACTTTTAAAGTTATTTTATTTGCATATTTGTGGTCTTTCAAATTAAGGTTTAACTTCTGTTGGAAGGACATTATGTTTCCCCATTCTTTTGCATCAATTAAGGATTTATACCCAACAGATGATCAATAAATACATTTAAGAAAGAAATAGCAGGCAAGAAAGTAATCCAGTGGATAGAGGGCCAAGTTTCCAATCTCAAGAGCCAAGATGACCTGGGTTCAAAAACTGCCTTTGATACAAACTCATATTGTGATGCCAGACATCATTTAACCTCTTAGTGCTCCAGGCAACTTTCCAAGACTCTAAATTACTACACTGCAAAAAGCTGGTTTAAAATCCTTCCTCCAATGTTTAGGGAATGGAATAAGCGCCTATATAGTGCTTACTCCATGCCAGGCACTGTGCTTAGCACTTTACAAATATCTCATTTTATCTTCACAACTATCTTGCAAGGTAGATGCTGCTATTATCTCCATTTTAAAGTTTAGAAACCCGAGGTAAACAGAAGTGCCTGTCGTCACAGAGCTAATAAAAATCTAAGGACAAATTCAAACTCAGATCTTGCTGATTCCAGGATGACTACCCCTCCTCTGAGCCATCTAACTGCCTATGTGACCTCCAGATTAATCTCTTCATCTGTCTGGCCTATAAATTCCTTGCCTGTAAAATGAGGAAGTTAGACTAGACAACCTCTAAAATGCCTTGCAACTCTTCATCAGTATATATACAATGATACTTTGATTCAATGACCCCACCTGTTCTCTCAGGATGAAACAAGAGGAAATGGGTTCAAAATGTGGTCCTTGAAATTTAAGTCATCTATAGTAAGAACTTCCAGGTAGGATTGCTCAACACCAGTTTAGATTATCAAAGATAGTTTGGGCTTTCCTTGAGGGGTGGAAGGAATAGATTATAATCATAGATTCTCATCTGCCTAGTCTGGTTGGGACATGGTATAATCCACATTGGAGGATGAAGGGGAGTGAGGGAATGGACTAAACACATACTCCCACTACTATTTCAGAGTGAGCTGGGAATAGAATGGACCCCATTTCTAACTTGGAGGCCTCTTTTACATATTCATTTCAGCTGCCCCCTGGGTTCTGGTTTTAGCAGCTTAAAACTAATTTGTTTTTACTTTGCCAGATTGGCATTCAAAATCTACAGGACTAGAGGTTCCTAAAATTTCATTTTGGCTACCAGTAAATGACTAAATTATAAGTGGGGACAGAAAGGGAAATTAAATTGTACCCACTAGGGAATTTGGGGGGTAATTACGTCAACATGAGATTGTACTTCAGTTGTCATATGCATTGAGCCTGAGGGAATAGCAGAGAAAGAGGAGGAGGAAGAGAAAAAAGAAGGAAGACAAGGAGAACAAGAAGAAGATGCTGCTGCTGCCAATGATGATGATGATGAAAATATTTTCCTTGGAGTAAACTTCAACGTGATTTGGGCTAACTCTTGGGACTGATCACTAAAAAAATCAAATTTCTTTAAAGAAAGACTGGTGGATAAGTAAAATAATCAAAACATAGAGTTTCATTGGCTCTGCTGGTTTCTTAAGTCACATTGACAGGATCAAGAAAAATCACAAGCCAACCAAATATTAAGCATAGTCAATTTCTGAGTAATTAATGAACTATTTCCCTCTTGGGGAATATAACAACACAAAATAAAAGTCCTTTTCCCCTTCTCGCACACCCTGAAGAAACTGAACTTGAACACCTGAATCATAGATGCAGATATGTCAAGTCATATCACCTTGCAGTTGCCACAATCTCTCTGGGTTTGCAATTCTCCATGTGTTAATCTAATGGATTAGACTAAATAGGCTAATATTCCTTCTATCACTGGCATCCTATGATTCCATTTTAACATGGGGTCCCCTCTTCTCTCATTCTTTTCATCTCAAAATCCCTTGTCACCATCTCCTACTCTACTCCCTCCTCAAATATGTTACAAAAATACAGCCCTTATATTTGTCAAGGTCAACCCCTCTGCATGGGAATTTCATCCCATACCCTTTTTTTGCCAACAATTACATCTTTTATCACCCTCCCTCTTTTCACTATATTCATCCTTTCTCTGTCTACTGGTTCCTTTCATACTGGCTGCAGGTATGCTCAAGGATCTCTATACATAACAAATCTTCACTAGACCCTACCATCCCCACAAGCTATCATCCTACATCTTTCCTTCTTTTATCACCGAAATTCCTTGGAAAAGCTGTTTATACTTATTACTTCCTCTTCTTTCCCACTTCTTTCTCTACTCATTACAATCTGGTTTCTGATCTCATCACTCAACTGAAGCTATTCTCTTCAAAGTTAATAATGATGCATTATTTGTCAAATCTAACTTTCTTTTCTTAATTCTCATCCTTCTCAATATTTTTTATGCATTTGACAGTTTTGACTGTCTCCTCCTCCTAGATAGTCTCTCCTCTATGGGTTTTTGTAACACTAATCTCTCCTGTTTCCAAACACTCTGGGGAGAGACCCAGGAAGGTAGAGAACAGACTTTGGAACATACACACATATACAGATATAGATGATATAGATATAGATATAGATATAGATATAGATATAGATATAGATATAGATATAGATATAGATATAGATATAGATATAGATATAG
>NW_025370839.1:0-4604 GCF_016433145.1 Gracilinanus agilis | reverse complement strand
TTCCCTACCTCTCCTCTGCCACCCTCCCCCACTGACTTGGGCTAGTCTTTATTTCTAGCACCGATGAAGAGTCCCACATTTTTACCATCAGCACAGAGATTATACCTTGAAGTTTTCGAGGACCTCATCCTATTCAAAGTGCTGGTACCTACGTGACCTCATCTGATTGGAGACAGTGTGCTATGATGGGGAGCACGTTGGGTTTGGAGTTAGACCCAAATGCTGCCTCTGACCCTTGGCAAGTCACAGACTCACGGAACCTCACAGCCAGAAAGGGCCATCCAGCCGGAGCCTGAGCAAGAAAACAGCTCATCCAGCTTTCCTCAGAGACCTTCTGTGATGGGGAACTCACTCCCTACTTCAATAATTTTCACTTTGGCATGATGTGAATCGTTAGGAAGTTTTTCCCAATAGCCAATCTAAATTTTTCCCTTTGCGGTGGTCACCCGTTGTTCTTGGTTCTGTCCTCAGGGGTCAAGCAGAAGAAGTCCAATCTAGGTAGCTAAATTGACTGAGGGATGAAGTCAGTGATCATACTGTTTCCTACTGCCGTCTCTCCACCCAAGTTTGCTCTTTTCTAGGCTAATCACTCCTTGTTCCTTCAAAGGAGCCCCTTGGAGAGCCCTCAAATGAGGGCTTGTTCTCAGGGTCCGTCACTTTCTTCTAAATGTCTCCCTTTCATCAATATTCTTTCCAAAATGTGGGATCCAGAGCTAAACACAGTCACCCAGATGGGCCTGACCAGGGCAGAGCACAGAGGGAGGCTCCGCTCCTCCTTATACCTGTAAGGGATGCCTCTCCTGACGCCTTCGTGTCTTCCAGAGCGTCCTACGACCTCATTTTAAACTTGTCACCCACCAAAACCTCCAGATCTTTTTAGACAAAGGCTCTGAGCCTCAGTTTCCTCATCAGGAGAATGGGAATAAGAATATTTGCTGAGAGTCACTAGGAAATGGTTGAATGAGATCATGGATATAAAGTGCTTTGCAAAACTTAAGGTCCTTTTCTTAAGGTTTTATATCAATATCTGGTATTCGTGTAGATTCTTTCTGTGTTCTAGGCAGCCGGGCACAGCACAGACAACACCAGACAGACGTTCGGACCCCAGGCTCCAGGCCAGGCCCCGCCATCAGCCAGACAGATGAACCCGAGCTCACCATCCGGCCCCTGTAGAGCCTGGAGCCCTCGTCTGTAAAACCAGGGCTGGGGCCAGATGAGCTCCAGGCCCCCCTCGGCGCCGTCCTTCCAGGGTTCGAATCTCATTGGATTTTCCCAAACCCCCTGTGAAGTCAGGAAGGGGATTAGCCTTATTCCTGGTGGCTCCAGATGGCAGAATCAGGACCAAAGAGAGACAATTACATGGAGGCAGATGGCAGCTCCGAGGAAGGAAGAACCTTCTAATAACAGCGAATGCTTTCTTAAAAACAGAGGGGCCGCCTCACCCCCGCAGCCCGAGATCTTCTCATGGGGTACAAAGACTCCTAAGAACGTCCTACGAGAGATGGCCAACTCGGGGAGAGGTTGGGACGATGGGCTTCCTCAGGCCCCTTGGAAATCCCTTAGCACAGAGCCTGGCACACAGAGGTGCCTAATAAATGTTTATCGATGAACAAAATAAGAGATGGATGAACGAATAACCATGATTGCTGGCCTAGTATGTATGTCCTAGGCATTGTAGATGGAAACACAAGAACAAGACCACCTGCCCTCAGAGAGGCTCCATTCTAATAGTGGGATAAGAAACACGTGGAGAGAGAAAGGGGTGAGGCAGCTGGGCGGCACAGTGGATGGAGCTCCAGACCTGGAATAAGGAGGACTCGAGTCCACCTCATATACTTTCTAGATGTATGGCCCTGGGCAAGTCACTTAACCTCAACTGCCTAGGAAAGAAGAAGGAAAGAGACAGACAGACAGACAGACAGACACAGGGAGAGATACAGGGACAGAGACAGAGGAACAGAGAGAGAGGGGGGGAGTGAGAGAGACAGAGACAGACGGAGACAGAGACAGAGAGAGAGAGAGAGAGACAGACAGACAGACAGACAGACAGACAGACAGAGACAGACAGAGAGAGAGAGACAGACAGAGAAAGACACAGAGAGACAGAGACAGAGACAGAGACAGAGACAGAGAGAGAGACAGAGAGAGAGACAGAGAGAGAAAGTGGGAGAAGGAAGAGCACTGATTTAATTACTCTTCTCTAAGCAAGAAGCAGAAGGGTAATGGGAGTGGGGACGAGAGGGGTAAGGGGTGAGTGTGTGTGTGTGTGTGTGTACGCAAGCACAAGCGTGCACTTCACTGACAGTGTTTGTGTGGCAACAAGGCAGAGAAGTACCCTGAGCAAGCATTTGATAACTGTTCAATCTACTTATTTCTTATTCATCTGTGCACCTCTCTCTCTCTCTCTCTCCCCTGAAGGGGGGCCAGGTTGTGTGACCTGGAGCCTGGGCTGGTGCCAGACAGATAAAGGCAATATTATAAGGATTCTCTTGTTCTCTCTTCTTTACAGAGAGGGAAACTGAGGCCCAGAGGCATGAAGTGGCTTGTCTGAGGACAAACAACATAACAATCACTTGGTGTCATAGAGTACTTTATACCCTTTTTCTCTTATTTGGACTCACAACCAGTCTGTGAGAGAGATTCCATTTTTCTTCATTTTTTTTTTCATTTTTATTTTAAAGCTGAAGGTGAAGGAAGTCCCTCTCCAACAGGAGCTTAGCCAAATGATCATGAATTGGGAGGCAGGGGGGGAGGGTAATATATTTTGATTAATATTTCACCGTACCTGGCTTCTTTTTTAATCCTACCAATATTATTTTGGACATTGAAAAACATGATTGTGAGAAGAGGCCTGTCTGCTGCGTGCCCCAGGCTGCCTGCCAGCGAGGACCATGGCCCAAAAAGTGATCCAGCATCTACAGCAGGGGCTCCCAGACTTTTTCGGCCTGCCGCCCCTTTCCAGATAAAATATTACTTAGCCCCCTGCAAGTTATTTTTTTTTTAATTTTAATACCAGTTAATAGGAAAGATAAATGCACCTGTGGCCATCACCTCCCCCTGGATCGCTGCAGCACCCACCAGGGGGCGGTGGCGCCCACTTTGGCAATCACTGCTCTAGGCAGACACAGAGGTGGCCCTCGAGCCAGAAGAGAGCTGGGTCCGAATTCTGTGTCTGTGACAAGCCTTCCTTTATCGCCTCTCGGGGCGGGGCTGGGATCACGTGAGTGAGGAGCAGGGACTGGACCCGGGATTTCATTCAGGAAGAGAACCCGCAGACAGGAAAGGCCTTCTCTGGAGGCTGCAGGCTTAGATTGCTCCAGACGGGGCAGAAAGCGGGTGACTCTGTACCCGGGAAACACTTAACAAAATAAAGATACAACCGAGCAGAGAGAGCGCTCTTTGGGGGTTTTCTAAGT
This sequence comes from Gracilinanus agilis, assembly GCF_016433145.1. NCBI lineage: Eukaryota > Metazoa > Chordata > Mammalia > Didelphimorphia > Didelphidae > Gracilinanus > Gracilinanus agilis. The sequence goes on along the minus strand of NW_025370839.1, from coordinate 1,188 downwards.
CCACACGCTGCGGCTGGGATCTGGGTTTGAGTTTTACACCTCTGGGCTAGAGTCCCGGGAGGTTAAGCCATCTGATCAGCATCTCACAGCTGGCAAGTCAGAGGCAGAACTTGAACTCAGATCTTCCTGCTTCTGTCCTCTATCCCACACTCCCCTCCTTTACTTTATGATATTAAATGAGCACACAAAAAGGGAGCCCTCCGCACTTGGTAGTGAAATGACTGATTCCCTCCAGGACTGGGGGCGAATGCCCAGCCAGCCCTCTCCCTCCAGCCTCCTCTCTGTTTGCAGGTGTCTAGAGCCGGCCTGCCCGCCTCCAGAACAAGAAGGAAAAGGCTCCTCCCAGGAGGGTGGCCAAGTGTTAGCTTCTCCCTCAGCCTCCAGCAGGACCCTGAGGAAACCGCTGCACATCTCTGGGACTCGACTTCAGACTCGTCCTGGCTGTGAGATCGTGGGCAAGTCACTTAACCTCTGTTTGCCTCAGTTTCCTCAAGTGCAAAATATAATAAGAGCACTTATTTCCCAGCACGGTCACGAGGATCAAATGAACAAGCATATAAACTCTGCTAAGTTTAAAGTGCTTTATATACCTAGAATCATTCCTATTGGTGTTTTGTGATGTGTATTATATATATATATATATATATACATATATATATGTATGTATGTGTTAATATATGTGTATGTGTGTGCGCATGTATGTGTATGTATGTATATATATATATACATATATATATATATATTTACCATCCTGGTTGCCTGTCTCTGGACATTCTTTATCCCATGGATGTTCTTTCTTATCTCTGGTACCCAGAATAGATGGAAATTGCTCCAGGGGGATTATGAGCAGAGCTTATCTCAGCACTGAGCCTGGCATGGGGTAGGCACAGCAGGTGCTTAATAAATGCTTATTGACTGACAGATTGACAGTGCAGAGATCCCAGGTGCTGCGGCATCTTTACTGCTAGAAGTTGTGCCTCTCTTGATGCAGTCCAAGAAGAACTGGTTTTTCTGAATCCCTTTAGGCTCTGCCCTGGGGAATCTCAATTCCTCTCTGCCTTCTCCCTCCAAATAGTCATTACAAAGTTCCTTTGGGTTTGTGGCTATAACTTCTCAATCCTCTGTTTTATATTGGGAAGGAAGGAAGGAAGGAAGGAAGGAAGGAAGGAAGGAAGGAAGGAAGGAAGG
>NW_025370838.1:0-2548 GCF_016433145.1 Gracilinanus agilis | reverse complement strand
GATGATGATGATGATGATGATGATGATGATGATGATGATGATGATGACCTCCCTGCTCCGTTTTCCACCCCCACATCCCCAGCCTCAGGAGGTCCTCTGAGGACTTGGGTCCTAGATTTGAAAGCTTTTAGTCTAATTCCTTTGAATGATCTGGTAGGAAGGATGGAGACCCAGATCAAGCCCAGAGAAGCCTGGCTGCTTCCTCCCCATCTAATGAACCAGAGCTCTCAAAAGAAGGAACAAAAGCATTAACAAGAGGGAAGAGATGCTCAGCCAAGGACCCTACTGCCATCTCTAATTAGGGCTGCAGTGCTTCAGATCTCCAGGCAGGGCCAAAGCAATAACTGGCCTCTCTCACTATGATCTAGCTTCCTAGGAGGGCTCACACCCTTTCATTAAGATTCCAGCAAGTTTCCATGACTATGGGCTGTGTGCCTGCATGCATGGGAACAAAATTCGCAAAGGTTCTAGACCATGAGTAGCCTACAGGAAATACAGCCCCTGAATTGAGTCAGTACAGTCATCTATCATCTAACATCAACAAGCCTTTAGGAAGAAATAATGCAATTAGCTCCAAATGAGGCTTTATTAAGAGTCTGTTCTGGGCAAACCCCTGGGCTAAGTGAGTCAGAGAAACCCCCTGCCCTCAAAAGGTTTACATTCTACAAGAAAATAAGAGCCAGACTTTTATAAAAATTAACTCATTTGATGGGGGCAGCTGGGTGGCTCAGTGGATTGAAAGCCAGTCCCAGAGACAGGAGGTCCTGGGTTCAAATCTGATCTCAGATACTTCCTAGCTGTGTAATCCTGGGCAACTCATTTCACCCCTGTTTGCCTTAATCCACTGGAGAAGGAAATGGCAAACCACTTCGGTATCTTTGCCAAGAAAACCCTACATGGGGACATGAAGAGTCAGACAGACGTGACTGAACAACTGAATAACTCAGGTCAGCTCTCTCTCTACTGTTCCACTTCCTAACCAGCTGCATGCCCACCTCAGCATGCCCCTCCCAGGAGTCCTGCAAGACTTATTGGGACCATTTGACGTGCTTCTACGTGGCTGCTGACATCAAAGCAGGCAGACAATGGGATTTGTGAATGTATGCAGCCAGCGGCAAGGAACATGAAGAGTTTTTTTTGGCTGTTTTCCCTTCAGAAAGCCTTTCCAGAAGATTAGCTATGCTAGACCTACTTACTCCCAGCCCTTAAGTTAGGGCCTTGGAGAGTTCTTCAGCTTTGTCCTTCACTGCCCTCTCCTCACCATGATGCTTGCTCTCCTGACATCACCCATCAGCCAGTCAATAACCAGCATTTATTAAGCACCTACTATGCGCTAAGCACTGTCTATGCTAGATGCTGAAGATACACGTTCAAAGAATAAAACATCTGCTAATCGCCATGAGCTCACATTATAGGGAGGGCAATAATAACAATACATGTAAAATACACGTAATATAAAATTAATAAATGCATACATATATAACTACCTTATATATTGAATTATTTTGAATGTACACACATCTATATCATACATGTATATACAGAGCACCAAGTAGTCTGGGAGGGAGGAGACCAATAGTTGGAAGAATGAGGAGAGGCTTCATGCAGAAGCTGGTACCTGAACTACATCTTAAAGAAAAAGAAGTCTAAGAGGCAGAGATAAGGAAGAAACCCATTCCAGGCATTTGAAAGGACAGAAGCATCATTCCCATCTCTTTCTCCTCCAGAACCTTAGATTTCAGACCTGAAAAGCTCTCTGATAAGTTAGCCTCTACCATATCTTTCCTAAAATCAGGCCTTCACACAACTTCTGGACCATCTGGACCCCCATAACAGTGCACATGCACCCCAGTCTTCCTTTTCCCCTTCATTCATTCCCTTCAGCCATTAGAGGGTAAGCTACATGAAGCGAGGAACTGCCTTGCTTAAATTGGTACTACCAGCACTTAGCACTACACCTGGCACATAGTAAGCACTTAATAAATACTTTTTCTCACCATTTGTCTATTAATAGTTTGATTCCCTGTAAAGAATCCTGGACTTGGAGCCCAAAAATAGGGTTTCAAATCCCAGTTTTGCCACTCACTAGCCATGTGAGCTTGAGCAAGTCATAGAATCATGGAGTCGGAGGGGGCTTAGAGATCATCTAGGGCAAGTTCCCAACCAGAGAAGAAATTCTCTCCACACTCCTGACAGATGACTATTCAGCCTCTGGGGTCAGGGCTCTCTGGGAACAGTCATGTGTCAAACACATCATTACTTAACCACCTGCCAATCTCCTTCCTCCAAAATAAAGGGGGGCAAGATTTATGGACTCAGACACTTCCAAGGTGTGCAACCATGGGCAAGTCATCTGATTGCCTAGTCCTTAGTACTCTTCTGCCTTGGAAATGATGCTTACTATCGAGTCTAAGACAAAAGGTAAGGATTCTTCAAAGGAAGGAGAAACAAAGAAAGAGTAAGACAGAGAGGGAAAGAGTGAAACAGAGAAAAAGAAAGAGAGAAAGGAAGGAAGGAAGGAAGGAAGGAAGGAAGGAAGGAAGGAAGG
>NW_025370837.1:0-7351 GCF_016433145.1 Gracilinanus agilis | reverse complement strand
ATAATGTATACAATGTATTACATACACATGTTGTTATATACATATATATTATGTACATATACATATTTGCACATATATTTATACACACAAATATGTCTAGATCATCAATGCTGAGTAGTAATATTCAGGCTAGGAGACTGAGATCAATCCATTTGCTAATAAGTCATCCAGGAAAAGAGAAGCAAAAGCCAGAGAAGGAACAAAAGAGGCAGGAGTTGGACATGTGGTGACTCAGCCTAGCTAAAGGAGAAGGAAAATTCAAGGGGAGCAGGCACCTGGCAGGGGACGATATAGAGGGGAGGACTATGACACAGACAGGAGAGGTGGGGACAGACAGCCATACAGTATTCCAGCTTGAGTGGATGGAAGACAGGCATTCAGAAATAGGACAAGAGCAGGTGAAGTGGGGGGGGGGGGTCAAAGGCTTCCTCTCTTNTTTTTTTTAATGCAGATTTCTTTCAGAATTCTTAATGCAAAGTTGAATTTGTATAATGCAAGAACTGTCTGTATTTAAAAAGGAGTGTGACAGTCTATAGAATGCTGGACTTGGAGTCAGGAAGTCTGGAGTTCAAATTTGGCCTCAAGCACTTAATAGCTGTTTGAACCTGGGCAACTCACTTTACCTCTCTGTAATTCAGTTTCCTTATTTCTAAAATGATAGAACCTATTTCAGAAAATGGTTGTGAGAATCAAATGAAATGGCATGTAGCATGCTTTACAAACCTTAGAGTGCTATAGAAATGTTAGCTTTCATCATAATTGTTATTGTTAGTGGTAGTTAAGGACAAAACTAGTTACAGGGAGTAAAGTTGCAGACAGGCATATTTCAGGTCCATGTTTGAGGTATGGGTCTTCAAGAGAATACTGGGTAATTGCATGTCAAGAATGCTATACAAGAAATTCTTTTTTAGCATTCTTTTTCATAAGTCCCTCAGAATTGTCCTGGATTGCTGTGTTGCTGTTAGTAGCAAAGACTACCATGTTTGATTGTCCCACAATATTTCAGTTACTGTGTACAATATTCTGGTTCTGCTTATTTCACTCTGCATCAGTTCATGGAACTCCTTCTAGTTCTCTCTGAAATCATCCTGTTCATCATTCCTTATAGCACAATAGTATTCCATCACCATCATATCCCTCAATTTGTTCAGCCTTTCTCCAATTAAGGGGCATCCCTTTACTTTCCAATTCTTTGCTACCACAAAAAGTGCAGCTATAAATGTTTTCGTACAAACAGGTCCTTTCCCATTTTAAAAAAAGAGGTTCTCTTTAGGGTATAGCTAGGCTTGACGATCTCTCATTTTACAAATGAGCAAACTGAGATAGTTTTCTTAAAAAGGTTCCCTGAGCTGGTCATTAACTTAGATGAGCCTTAGTTTCCTCATCTGAAAAACTGAAATAATAACAGCACCTAACTCAAAGGACTGATGCGAGGATCAAATGAAATAATGTATAAACAGCATTTTGCAGATCTTAAATTGATATACAGACAAAAGATATTACAGTATATTCAAGAAAGAAGAGTAACTTCAAATGCTCTATGGAAATGCTAGTTTGAAGGTTAAGACATAGAGTCAGTTATTTTACCATTCATTGCTTGTCTTAACTCTAACAAGAGGACACAAATGGCATGAAAGTAGCATCATCTTGAAGTAATACAGACCATTTGGAAATACTTAGACAACCTTCCAGCAAAGGATACCAAACAAATCTGAAAGATACATTTGCATTACTGATAGGAGGAGCAAGTAGTGTTGGAAGGGACCAAATTCTAACAGCTGCCATAAATATCTCAATTCGATTAATTTTAGGTATTTCTCTATCAGTGATAGGAAAGCCATGCATCATATGAGGCTTAAGGGGAAAAATGCAATGCAATCCAGATTTGATGGCGAGACATCATTCAGATCTTTTGTTTTTTTAATGTTAAAGGAAGCCAGGCTTCAGAAATCTCCCATTTTAACAACAAATTGATAATTAAAAAAAGAAAAGAAAAGAAATCTACCATCTTCTGGGACCTTGTCTTAGTTGAGTTTGAGGCTTGAATTAAGTATTGTCTTCAGCAAATGAAGAGTTTTCTTGAATGGAGTGAAAAATGGATTCTCTTCCTTCCACTTGATTTTGTAACCTTTTGATTATATAGTTGTCCTTTTCCCCTTTCTTTTCACTGAGAGTCAAAACTTCTGCCACATGACTTGTCTTCTGACAATCTCCCTCTTCCTCCTCATTTAGACAGATACAACCAAACACTAGATACAGCTAGTTAGGAATGTCTCCTTTCTTTCTTTCTTTCTTTCTTTCTTTCTTTCTTTCTTTCTTTCTTAACCCTTAACTTCTGTGTATTGGCTCCTAGGTGGAAGAGTGGTAAGGGTAGACAATGGGAGTCAAGTGACTTGCCCAGGGTCACACAGCTGGGAAGTGTCTGAGGCTGGATTTGAACCTAGGACCTCCCATATCTAGGCCTGACTCTCAATCCACTGAGCTACCCAGCTGCCCCAGGAGTGTCTCCTTTCTGAAAGAGCCTTTTTTTCTGAAATTCTTATCATTTCATTGAAAAATCTTCCCAATGTGCCCATTGACTGGGAAATGGCTAAACAAATCGTGGCCTATGAATGTAACAGAATACTACTGTACCATGAGAAACAATGAATAGGAAAGATTCAAAGAAACATGGGAAAACGTATATGAAGGATAAAGAATGAAGTATTAGGAAATTAGAAAATTAGAAATTAGGAAATGAGAAAAATAACAGAATTATGAAAGTAATATACCCAATGATTAAAACAATGTAGTAGAAAAAAACTGATACTGACTTGGACCCTGAGAAAAGTAGATAAAATGCAGTTGTTTTCATTATTGAAGAGGTGAGGCAATGAGGATGTGGGATTATTGCAATGTCAGATACAATGTGTTTACTGGTTTTGCTGAATTGTCTATTTTCTTTTTAAGAAAATATGACAAGGGAAATCTCTTTGGGTAGGGATGATGAAAGGGATATATTTGGAAATGGATGTGATATGAAAGTATAGGTCATCAAAGAACATTTTAAAAAATTATTAATGATAACATGTGGCTAAATGGATGGTGCATTGATTGGAAGTCAGGAATCCAATAATTTAGTCCTGGCTTTCCAATGAATTCACAGTGTAATCACAGAAAGATCATTAAACTTCTTTCGGTCTCAATTTCCTTCTCTGTAAAATAACTTCCAAGGAGCTTTTCCTTACTCTGACAATCTATGACTTGTATCATCAAAATTCCCAGAAAAATCAATTTGCCTAAGAATCAGGCCCATAAGATTACATTATTCGGTCTGTTTTCATTTCCTCATGTCTCAAGCTTGGCTTAATTTGGTTTCCTCTGCAGAAATGTAAAACATATTGATTGCCAAGACCTTGTTAGTAACTATCCAGGAAGAAAAAATACAATTCATCCTGCAAACAATCTCTCTGAAAGCATTTAAGAAGTCACTCCACTTAAATGCTAAATCTTGTATTTGTGGGCAATCAGCTTGGATTCTGCCAATGAGAATTGTATAGGAAATCAAAGATCTTGGTAGAAAACTGTCAAATGGCTGAACATCAGAAAATTATATGATTTTTATCAGTGGAAATGACACTAAAGAACAGCCATTATTATCTTCTTAGCAACTGAACTCTAAGGACCATAAGACCTCTCCATTTGACTTGTACCTGAAACCCTCCATATATATTGTGTTCTTCATCAGAAGGTGAGAGCTCCTTACAATCAGAGACTGTCTTGCTTTTCTATTTTCTATTTATATCCCTAGCATTTGTCATTGTTTGTTGTACATAGTAAGCACTCAATGAATGCATAATTCATTCATTCATTTCCTCTGTGGAATTTTCAGTTCTTAAAACTCCCAATTCAAGAGATTGATGGTTCTGATGAGGATAGTGGGAAGAAAAAAGGTGGAATTAAATTCCAAGAGCTATTAATGACTATGGAAAATCTTGCCTTTCTCATGCAAGACATTAATTTCAACCACGGCCACATACTCATAAATAAATAACCTTAATGACTATTTTGGTGCTGGCTAGTAAAAGGAGCATTCCTCACAAAGAGAGAGATGCTGGAGTCCATACAAAAAGTAATGGGAAGGAGAAAACAGGTAAAAGAGAAAGACATAGAGGTTTTTACCTCTTGTTTTTTCTATTTAGAGGTAAATATTTATAGCCATTCTCTTGGTTTTTACCTCTTATTTTTTACATTTAGAGGTAAATACCTAGAGTCTTCCTCTTTCATCAGAATGATTGCTTTCAGGACTACATTCCTGGTTAGGGTCTCTTCTGCTCTCCTGAGACTAAGCTTTGCTCCAGATATCCCTTTGGCTCCATCAGCTGTTTTCAACCATGAAATAATGAATATGCGAGATCTTTGCTGTTGACCATTAGTTCTCCGCCATCCTGGAGTCATTTTGGTCCTAACTCCTACTCTTTTTCAATTTGCTTACCCATAGATTAGCTTTAGGAACTCATTCCTTAGCTTTGGTGGAATAAACCTTTCTCCACTTTACTACAACTTCTAAGTCTCTGAGTGGGGAATTCATTCCCTTTTAGAGATCTGTCCAAGGGAGGAGGGGACAGTTCTTAATTTTCAGTATTTATTTTACATGGTAGTAGTGTAATTTCAACCTGTCCTTCAGTGTGTTTCATCTTCACATGCTCCCTTCCCCCTGCTCATTTTCCATAACAAAGTCCATCTTTGTTCAGGTCAGCCACAGAAACCTAGGATTGACAGACATGAACATTAGACCTTTTCTCTTATAGACTCTTTCTCAAACCATTTGGACCTTGGTCTTGTGGCCTAGAGAAAGCTTGTGGGGAGAGTCTTCAAACTCAAAGGTCACTCAGAGGTTTTCTTCCTCAAACAGCAATCCTATATTAGTCTTAGAAGTTACATGGGAAAAAGAGCAGCTTTCCTGTTCATCAAAGTCTTAGACAAAGGCCTCAAATTTGCTCTTGATTAAAAAATGCCACTCAAACACTTAATTTTTTAAACTCTCAATTTAAACTACTTAACTATCTCCTGACTTGAAGGAGTTGGCAGATAAAAAGAAAAAAGGCTGCTGATATATTTTTTTAAACTAAGGAAATGAGGGAGATAAAGCAGGGACAGTCATTGGGATGCTATCTTTCAGTGATTTCTACTCAGCTTTTGCCAGGAACTGTTGTGGGAATGGAAAAACATCATAATCATTTAATGCAAGTGGAGTATCCAGGTGGTACAGTGGATAGAGCACTGGGTTTAGAATATGGAAGACTCATTTTCATTTTCATGAGTTCAAATCTGGCCTCAGACACTTCCAAGCTCTGTGACTGTGGGCAAGTCACTTAACCCTCTTTGACTCAGTTTCCTTATCTATAAAATGATCTGAAGAAGGAAATGGCAATCTACTGCAGTATCTTTGCCAAGAAAATCCCATTGGGGGTCATAAAGAATTGGGCACAACTGAAAAGACTCAATAACATGTGCCAAGTACTATGCTAAATTATGAAAAGATATAGAAAGGCAAAAACAGTTGATGTTTCCAAGTATCTCACAGTCTGATATAGGAAACAATAGGCAAATAACTATATACAGACAAGATATATACAGTAAGTATTGGAGGTAATTTCCGTAGGAAGGCACTAAGAGTAGAGAAGACCAGGAAAGGCTTCTTGTAGAAGGTGGGACTTTCACTGAGATTTGTTTCCTCAGTCATTTCCTCTTTTGCTCATTATATCAGGGAGACCTGAGTTCAAACTGGGCTTCAGACACTTACTAGCTGTGTGGTCTTCGGAAAGTCACTTAACCTTGGACACAACTAAAAGGACTGGCTGTGTATAACATATACACACCTACATATTATTATAATGGGAGGGGATTTCAGAGAGAAGGCACTAGCAGGGAGAGGAGAGAGAAGAATAAGAACATTTTGCACAAGATGTAAGAAGATTAGAAAGGAAAATGGGTGCAAAAAAATGGAAAACTGAAAGAAATCATAGGATCACAGATATAGAACAGGAAGGAACCTCAGAGGACATGTAGTTCAATCCAATCATTATATGGATAATACTTTATTATATCATATACATTTTACTCTGGACTTGGGAGATTGAATGACCTGTCCAAGGTTACAAAACAGTTTCATCTGTAAATAGGGATAATAATAGTACTGCAGAACATAGCGGTTAGAGCACCAGGCTTGGAGTTAGGAAGACTCCTCTTCCTGAGTACGGATCTGGCCTAAGGTACTTACTAGCTGTGTGACCCTAGGCAAGTTACTTCACCCTGTTTGCCTCAGTTTCCTCATCTGTAAAATGGGCTGGAGAAGGAAATGGCAAACCACTGTAGTATCTCTGCCAAGAAAATCCCAAATGAAGTCATGATGAGTCAGACATAATTGAAAATGATTGATCAAAACCAACCAACTCATAGTTCACGTGCCCTGAGAATCCTGCTCTAAGCATCCTGGGTCCAAATGATTTCTCTCTCTTCTGAACTTCCATAGCTTTTATCTGTAATCCCCATTTAACACTGATTGTATATTACCTAGTACTATTAGTTATTTTCATGGCTTTTCAAGTCATGGGCAGTGTGGTTTCACTAGATTCAGAAACAGGAGAGCAGGGCTCCAGTCTCGCCTCTGATTCTTACTAGTTGTATAATCATGGGCAAGCTACTTAACATCTCTCACCTTCAGTTCCTCACTCACAAAAAGGGATAATAATGGTACTTATATAGTACTTTAGGGTTTGCAAAGAACTTTATCAATATTCTCTCAATTCATCCTCAGAACAATAACTGGGAGGTATTTTATTATCTCCATCTCACAGATGAGGAAACAGAGGCTGAAAGCATTTAAATGACTTGCCCTGAGTGACACATCTAGTAAGTATTTAAGGCTAGGTTTGAACTCAGGACATCCATTCTCTAGATCTACCACTTATACCCACTGTTCCACCTACTTCTTAGATATTGATATTCTTACTCCACCTACTTTACATGGGTATTAGGAAGAAAATGCAGCTGGGTCCTTATAGTGCAAATAATGAATCTTCTGAAGAGGTTGCATTTTAAAATGAACACTGCAGATTTCCACTAAGGGCAGGTAGGTTCACAGTAGATAGAGCACTGGGCCTGGAGCGAGAAGACCTAAGTTCAAATCCAGTCTTAGATATTTACTAGTTATACAATATGGGCAAGTCACTTAATGACCCTATTTGCCCAAAAAATGGAAGGAAGGAAGGAAGGAAGGAAGGAAGGAAGAAAAGAAGGAAGAAAAGAAGAAAGAAAGAAAGAAAGAAAGAAAGAAAGAAAGAAAGAAAGAAAGAAAGAAAGAAAGGAA
>NW_025370836.1:0-3896 GCF_016433145.1 Gracilinanus agilis | reverse complement strand
TTAAGCAGCTGCTTTTTACTCTGCCGCCATCTTAACCTGGAAGCTCAAAACTCCTGTTGACTTATTGACTTGACTTTCCATCCATACTTATGCTATCTCCCCCAATTAGAATGTTTCTCCTTGAGAACAAAGGCTGCCTCCATTTTTTCATTGTATTCCAAGTATTTGGCACATAATTTCTTCACAAATGATTTTTTATTCACTAACCTATAAGAAACCTGTGTCTGGCTTTCTTTTGGGGATGACATTGCCCAGCACATTGCTCTCATTGGTTCCTCATACTTTTAAAAAGTTGAGACTTGGGGGCAGAGTTTTGGGTAGCTCAATGGATTGAGAGCCAGGCCTAGAGATGGGAGGTCCTAGGTTCAAATCTGGCTTCAGTTACTTCTTGGCTGTGTGACTCTGTGCAAGTCACTTGATCTCTGTTACCTAGCCCTTACCACTCTTCTGCCTTGTAATCAATATACAGTATTGATTTTAAGATGGAAGGTAAGGGTTTTTAAAAAAAAATTTGAGCCTCCCCAAGAAGGCTGAGGGGTAGGAGACATGGCATAAATACTGAAAGATTCACTTTGCATCTAGACTAAGGCATTGTTGTTATATTCTTTTTATAGATAAGGAAACTGAGGCAAACAAGTTCAAGTGACTGTTAAGTGTTTAAGATAAGATTCAAACTCAGATTTTCTCACTCTAGGCCCAGTGCTCTATCCATTGACCTAGCACTGGATTGGTGACATTTTCAGATCTGTGATTCAGAAAAATCACCTTGGCGACTGAGTGGACTGTGGACTGGAGTGAGGAGAGAAGCAGGGAGATTGGTTAGAATATGGTTTTAGCAGTCAAGGACAGAGGTGATGAGAGCTTGTAGTGTAAACGAAGAGAAGAGGACCTCTAAGATAGATGTTACAAATGCAGAAACAAGATTTGGCAACAGTTTGGATCTTGGGGGGTGAAATTGAGGGGCTGAGGTTGACACTGAGGCCTGTTTAGCCAGGGTGACTGGGAGGATAGTGGCATCCTACAGAGTACTATGGAAGCTGGGAAGAAAGAAAAGAAAAGAAAAAGAGGGCCTCAGTTTCCTCATTTCCAAAACTAAGATAATGTTTCAGAAAATTATTTCAAGGTTCGAATGAAATAATACTCCACTCTGGGGAGCTCCCTTCCATTCTTGGTCCTAATTTCCTCTTCTCTAGAAGATGAGATATCAGAGGACTCTGAAGGTCCCTTCTAAACCTAAATATATGGTTCTAATTTCAATAGTGTAGAATTTTTGGGGGGGGATATGGGCTTCTTTTCACCTCTTAAATCCTAACACATTGGTGAGAGGTTGGTGCTATCCAGGGACTCCCTTGACTACTTTGTGGTTTTTTTAACCCCTGACCTTCTGTCTTGGAATCAGTCCTACATATTGGTTCCAAGACAAAAGAGCAGTAAGAGCTACACAATGGGGGTCAAGTGACTTGCCCAGGGTCATACAGCTAGGAAGTGTCTGAGGTTCATATTTGAACCCCAGACCTCCCATTTCTAGGTTGGGCTATCAATTCACTGAACCAGCTTACCTTTCCCTTGATTATTTTGAAAAGAAGGTAGGTCACCTTTATGTCTTGGGACAAAGCATAGTTCTCTTTATGGGGCTGTCCACACTTCAGAAAGCTTTTGTGGCTCCTTTTAAAGAGGAGCAAGAAAAAACAGAGAACCTCTCCCATAGGTTTCAGGCCCTTTAAGGTATAAGAAAGGATACTTTTTTCTGCCCAGCAAACAGCTCAGGGACTTGGTGAATCATTTCTACTTTCCAGAAAGTAGGTCAAATCAGTGCTAAGGAGTTGCCCTTGACCCTCTTTGAGCCGCTCCAACACCTTCAGGGGCCCCCTGGGTTGATAGCACCAATTCCCTCTCTGGACAGAAGAGACCTGACCAAGGCTGGGTAGGGGTGGAGGCTGATCATGAGGATTGCAGATTCCTAGAATGTCAGAGTTGGAGGCTTTGGCATAAATGGTCTCTCCCTACCTTTTCCTTCCTTCCTTTCCTCCCTCACCCTTAAAAACCCATCTTCTGTCTTAGAAATGTTACTAAGTATTGATTCTCAGGCAGAAGAGAGGTAAGGCTAGGCAATGGGAGTCAAGTGACTTGCACAGAGTCACACAGCTAGGAAGTGTTTGAGGCCAAATTTGAACCCAGGACCTCCTATCTCTGGGCCTGACTGTCTATCCACTGAGCAACCTAGCTGTTCCAACTCTCCAGTTGATGTCTATGGTTCAGTAATACCAGCCTCCATGTTGTACATTGTATATATGCCATTCCATCTTTCACCAATCTGTGCCTTTTTCTTGGCTCTCCCCCATACCTGGAATGTCCTATCCTCCTCTACCTCTACCTCCTGGCTTCCCTGACTTCCTATGAGACTCAGTTTCAATCCTACTCTCTGCCAGGATATAATTTAAAAAAATGATGATGATGATTATAATAATAATGACTGGGTGGCTTTCAAGGTCCCCTCCAGCACTAAATATATCCTCTGGCTTTAGGTGAATCACTTTCCCCATCTAAAAGAAAGTATGGTCTTATGACTAGCTTATCCCAAAGGTCTCTTTGAGATCTTCATTTATGATTTCACTCAGTCTCCTTTGGTCCTCACAGCCAGCTTCTTAGGCAAGTTGAATAAGCACCTGAGAGACAGACACCTGTAGCTCCAGAATTATTATGCTGGATTTGAGTTGGAATCTCAGTTCTGCTACATGTGTGACCTGGGGCTAATCACTTCAGTTTCCTCATTTGTAGAATGGGAGTGTTGAACTAGATGGTCTCTGAGATACCCAAGGAGGCCTTGTTGACCGATTTCCACAGTCCTCTGAACCTTTGTCCCTCCCCATCTTCTGGCCCATTGGTTAGACCAATTTCTCTCCAGGAGATTTTCTTTCTTACTACTAACAGATTTCCTGTTGTTCTATTATCTAGACCAGGGGTCGGCAACCTTTTTGGCCATGAGGGCCATAAAAGCCACATTTTTTAAAATGTAATTTCGTGAGAGCCATCCAGTGCTCCCAGTGAGGCTCCTGTAACAGCGCCTGAAAAAAAAATGGACTTTATGTTCCTGCAGAAAGAGCCACATCTGGCCCTCGAAAGAGCCAGATATGGCTTGAGAGCCATATGTTGCCGACCCCTGATCTAGATCTTTTGATCTTGTCCTTCACTGCTTATTCAACTGAACTTCTCAAGTCTCATTCTCCTAGTTCCTTTTCTTATCTTGGAGCCTGGAGGTTTGTGGGGAAGGGCTGGCACACTTCCAAAAGCAGGGATGTCCTACTCCTTTCGTCTGGTACAGCAGAGGCAGTCTGGCCTCTAACTCTGCCTTTGGGGAATTGGGGGCTGATCACAGGCTGAGTATTTGGGTGAGGAGACTCTTGCTAGGGAACTGTCACCAGACTGACTCTTGCATGGGGGTAGAGATGTCTCAGGTGGCTTTTGTCCCTGTAGCCTCCACAAATTGGCCTCCACAGATAGGAGAAAGAATGCTCCAGGGGGTTTGAGCACTGAATTTGGAGTCAGAAGACCAGGGTCCAAATCCTGGCTTTGCTGCTTGTCATCTGGGTGTCTTTGAGCAAGTGTCTTCCCTTTTTTGGTACTTTGGTTTCCTTATTTTTGAAAAGTGAGGGTCTTAAATTCCCTTCTAGAGTCCTATAATGCTATGGATGTTGTAGCTGCCTGCAGACATTCCCTCCATTGTTTGACTTATTCTCTGAAGATGTGTTCATGTTATCTCCTATTAGAGTATAAACTTTTTGAGGACAGAACCTATTTAATTTTTGGCTCTGTATTTTCCTATTGTTTGATCTGCTTTCCACTGGTGTGTGTATGCTGTATCTCAGAAGACTGTAATTTCCTTGAGGGCACAGACT
>NW_025370835.1:746-1079 GCF_016433145.1 Gracilinanus agilis | reverse complement strand
GAAAAGATGCACTTCCATTATTGTGGGGGATTCTTTCCATAGATACGCTGCATCTCAGCTTTCTAGGCTGCCTTCAAGAGTTAGCTCAAGGGGCAGCTAGATGGCTCAATGGATAGAGAGCCAGGCCTAGAGAGGTGAGGTCCTAGTTCAAATATGACCAGGCATTTCCTGGTTATGTGACCCCAGTCAATTAACCCCAGTTGCCTAACCCTTATCATTCTTCTGCCTTGGAAGTGATGTTTCACTTCTAAAACTAACTTCCTTCCTTCCTTCCTTCCTTCCTTCCTTCCTTCCTTCCTTCCTTCCTTCCTTCCTTCCTTCCTTCCTTCCTTC
>NW_025370835.1:0-688 GCF_016433145.1 Gracilinanus agilis | reverse complement strand
CCCATCTATCTGAAATGCACCCTCTTTGTCTCCTTACGTTTATTAACTTCCATCAAAACCCAGCTCAAGGGCCAGGAGCTTCTTACAGCCAACTTTCTCTGATTGCCATCTACTTCCCCCACCCCAGCTGTTAGTAATTACTTCCCTGCAGATCACCTTATCTTTGCTGTGTAGAGACTTGGTAACTGCCTGGACATGTATACATCGTTTCCCTTCGTAGAAATTTAAGTTTCTCCAGGAGAGGGGCTGTTTCATTTTGTCTTTGTCTTTCTAGGTATGCAAGGAAGCTTTTTGGGTGATTCTTTGCCACAGGGCTCATACTCTCATCCTAGAGCCGTCCCATTGCTTTAAAGTTCTTAGACTCCAGCAGTTGCTTTGATACTGGAAAAGATGCACTTCCATTATTGTGGGGGATTCTTTCCATAGATACGCTGCATCTCAGCTTTCTAGGCTGCCTTCAAGAGTTAGCTCAAGGGGCAGCTAGATGGCTCAATGGATAGAGAGCCAGGCCTAGAGAGGTGAGGTCCTAGTTCAAATATGACCAGGCATTTCCTGGTTATGTGACCCCAGTCAATTAACCCCAGTTGCCTAACCCTTATCATTCTTCTGCCTTGGAAGTGATGTTTCACTTCTAAAACTAACTTCCTTCCTTCCTTCCTTCCTTCCTTCCTTCCTTCCTTCCTTCCTT
>NW_025370834.1:0-1250 GCF_016433145.1 Gracilinanus agilis | reverse complement strand
CCTCCGTTCGTCTGGACTTGTTTTTATGTCCCCTTGAGGAGTTTTGTATGTTTCGGTCAGGAGACGTTAAGAGCTGCTTCTTACTCTGCCGCCATCTTAACCCGGAAGTCTCCGTGTGTGTTTTCTTTTGCAACATGGCTAACAGGGAAATACGTTTTGAATGACTTCACATATACAATCAATATTATATTGCTTGTCTTCTCAAGGAGTGGGAGAGAAACAGGGGAGAGGAAAGGATTTGGAACTCAAATTTGTTTTTAAGTGTTAAAAAGTTACTGTAATTGGGAAATATCTAATGAAGTAAATAAATAAAAATATATTTTAAAAGAGGAGAAATTAGTCTAATACTTCATGTAGGAAAACCAGGAAGAAGCAGGACCAAGGCATAGACCACACCATGTGACTGGGCTGACATCCCATTCCATGGACTGAGTTCTTCAGGACATAGATTCCCCCTTGTCGTCATGCACTTTTGTATTTTATAGGTGAAACAGGATAACCCCAAATGAAATAAATGCCTCCTGCCCTCAGACACTTCAGGTACTGTTAGAAAGGCAATGAGCGCATAGACAGGCATAGCTGTGTGTCTGTGAGGGCCTGAAATGGTGAAGAGGTTGACCTTAGCTGCTGAAGAAAAGGAAGGATTGGGTTCTTACTCTTTTCCTCTGCCCTGTCTTTGGAATGTGGGGATGGGCTTTCATCTTCAAGCCACACCCTTCTTTTCTCACAAGAAATGTCTTTCTTCTAACCTTGCTTCCACCTTACAGAAGGGTTGTTTTTGGAGATAGGAAGGTGGACCAATGGGTAGAAAGCCAGATGGAAAGATCCTGCCTCGTATATTCACTAGCTACATGACTGTGAGCAAGTCACTTAGCCGCTAGTTGCCTCAGTTTTCTTATCTGTAAAATGAGGGGTTAGAGTCCACCTCCAGGGTCCCTTCCAACTTTAACTCTATACCTCGGTCATGCAGAAAGAAGACAAGGGTCAGAAAATGTGTGTGAGGGCCTCCTAGAGAACAGAGAGAAAACAACTCCTTCCTGAACTACCTCCTTCCCCCACGTCTTGTTCAATCATGATGGGCTCAGGTAGTGTCTGAGATCATAGGCTGCCCTCATTTTATTCTTCTTCTGGCTTTGAAGAAGTTACAGAATATGTGTATTAAGCCTCTCTTTCATCTGGCTCCAGAGTGTGCCCCGACAGTCACTCTCTCTCTCTCTCTCTCTCTCTCTCTCTCTCTCTCTCTCTCTCTC
>NW_025370833.1:0-1082 GCF_016433145.1 Gracilinanus agilis | reverse complement strand
TTTTTTTTTAAACATCTTAGTTCTAGGAAAGACTTTCTTTTTCCCTGAAGTCAGTCATCCTACATACTTCTTTGCCTGCAGCCTAATTACTATTCCACCTCAGAGACAATGCAGTCCTCAAACCTTGCAAACTGTTACAGTGGACACCTCAGACCTTTTATTAGAAATGTGCTGAGTTGGGCTGGTACAGGCAAAGAAATCTGAGATAAGATTACTTAAATTTTCCCCTTGACCTCAGGCCAGCAAGGAAGTGGACTGCTTTTCTCTCTAGGTGAGTGGAAGGCAGAGGACTTTGTGAGGATGTGAGGATGGCATGTCTGTAATGTTTTGAGAGAAGCAATGGAGAGGGGATGGGGGAAAGGAGAGAGAGAGAGAGAGAGAGAGAGAGAGAGAGAGAGAGAGAGNTACATTTTTTAAAATGAAGAGATCAGTAAAGAGTTAAAATATAGAAAAAAACAAAAGGAAGTTCACGGAGGACATGAATAGGAAAATTTATCACTGACATGTTAAACTTAATACTACAAATGATGTAATAGAAGGTGTTTCTTACACAATTGTCTTCTGCTTTTTATATTGAAATGTTTGTATTTGTTGATGTTTGTTAATTTCCTAATAAGAGAAAAAATTTTAAAATAACGGATGTCTAATTCTACTAAGTCTTTAAAATATTTGTCAGGTTTTTTTTTTAAACATCTTAGTTCTAGGAAAGACTTTCTTTTTCCCTGAAGTCAGTCATCCTACATACTTCTTTGCCTGCAGCCTAATTACTATTCCACCTCAGAGACAATGCAGTCCTCAAACCTTGCAAACTGTTACAGTGGACACCTCAGACCTTTTATTAGAAATGTGCTGAGTTGGGCTGGTACAGGCAAAGAAATCTGAGATAAGATTACTTAAATTTTCCCCTTGACCTCAGGCCAGCAAGGAAGTGGACTGCTTTTCTCTCTAGGTGAGTGGAAGGCAGAGGACTTTGTGAGGATGTGAGGATGGCATGTCTGTAATGTTTTGAGAGAAGCAATGGAGAGGGGATGGGGGAAAGGAGAGAGAGAGAGAGAGAGAGAGAGAGAGAGAGAGAGAGAGAG
>NW_025370832.1:0-1095 GCF_016433145.1 Gracilinanus agilis | reverse complement strand
TTGAGGCACTGTCCTTTTCTGAGAAGAAAGATCTGCTAATGAGGAATTTTCCTCTGTCCTGTCAATATGTCTTACTTGAGTCTTTTGTGCACTCTGAGGTAGCCGTCATTCCATCTTTGGTGTCACTTGTCTTTCTCCCAAGGTCTCAGCAAGAAGAAAAAGAAGAAAAGGCATGGGAGGGAGTCCTTTTACTTTTTACCTCCTATTTCCTGTTGTTACAGCAGTAGAAACACTAAGAAAACCTCAAAAGCTCTCTCTCTCTCTCTCTCTCTCTCTCTCTCTCTCTCTCTCTCTCNAGATGAGAGTTAGCTATGGACTCAAGAAAGTTACGGAGAGAGGAGAGATCCTGAGAACTCAGGAATTCACCCAGGAGAGATGCTTCACTCACGGAAATTTTTGGTGGAGATTCTCCTAGGAGATCAGGGAGGCCAGGGAAATCCTGCAGCACCAGTGTGTTGGTCATATTTGCTCCCCGAGTGTGTTTCTTATTGCTCTTTTATTCTCTGAATGTTTGTGGGAGAGCACATCCTACATTTATGGAGAAAATGTTGTGTAGTTATTAATATTACTCTGCCATCACAGTAAATCCTTTGCTAGAAGCTAATTGTGTCTACTGACTTAATTGGAAACATACTAATGGGGGCTCATGAGCCAATAGCCCTGGGCCTTTTGAGGGCAGCAGCCACTCTCTAGGGTTCCAGCTGTCAAGTATCAACAGAAGTTGGGAGAGTAGGAGAGGGTATTATTTGATGATCCCTAAATGCCAGTTTCCCAGTCCTCATTCTCTTTCCTCTCCCTGCTTGAGGCACTGTCCTTTTCTGAGAAGAAAGATCTGCTAATGAGGAATTTTCCTCTGTCCTGTCAATATGTCTTACTTGAGTCTTTTGTGCACTCTGAGGTAGCCGTCATTCCATCTTTGGTGTCACTTGTCTTTCTCCCAAGGTCTCAGCAAGAAGAAAAAGAAGAAAAGGCATGGGAGGGAGTCCTTTTACTTTTTACCTCCTATTTCCTGTTGTTACAGCAGTAGAAACACTAAGAAAACCTCAAAAGCTCTCTCTCTCTCTCTCTCTCTCTCTCTCTCTCTCTCTCTCTCTC
>NW_025370831.1:659-1117 GCF_016433145.1 Gracilinanus agilis | reverse complement strand
CTGAGACCCAGGCAGAAGCAGAGGGAAAAAAAGAGAGGAGAGCCAAGAAATTCCTGGATTTGAAAGAGAGGAAAAGAAAGTCATTCTTTTGTATTTCGATTTCAAAGTGAGCTAAATTCACCACAAACCACCCTCAGACTCTAAAGCTTAAGAACACCAACCAGCCTGTATCAAGTCATTAACCTTTTAGGACCCACTCAAAGCAATGTTGTGTGACACTTTATTAATGAATGCTTTAATGTGATATATAAAAGCTTACAAACACCGACATTTGCCGTGATTCATCAAATTTAATACTGCATTGAACCTTTCAGTCTGAAAACCAGTGATTTTTAATATCAACTGAACATCAACTAAAAGTTCTCAGCTTCAAGTCTTTAAGATAACATTTTCTTTCTCTCTCTCTCTCTCTCTCTCTCTCTCTCTCTCTCTCTCTCTCTCTCTCTCTCTCTCTCTCT
>NW_025370831.1:0-577 GCF_016433145.1 Gracilinanus agilis | reverse complement strand
GGGAAGGAGGGAGGGAGAGGAAGGGAGAGAAGGAGAGGAAGGGAGAGAAGGAGAGGAAGGGAGGGGGGAGGAAGGAAGGAAAGAAGAAAAATGAGAGGAAGAGGGAAGGAGAGGGGAGAAAGAGATAAATATAGAGCCTGAGACCCAGGCAGAAGCAGAGGGAAAAAAAGAGAGGAGAGCCAAGAAATTCCTGGATTTGAAAGAGAGGAAAAGAAAGTCATTCTTTTGTATTTCGATTTCAAAGTGAGCTAAATTCACCACAAACCACCCTCAGACTCTAAAGCTTAAGAACACCAACCAGCCTGTATCAAGTCATTAACCTTTTAGGACCCACTCAAAGCAATGTTGTGTGACACTTTATTAATGAATGCTTTAATGTGATATATAAAAGCTTACAAACACCGACATTTGCCGTGATTCATCAAATTTAATACTGCATTGAACCTTTCAGTCTGAAAACCAGTGATTTTTAATATCAACTGAACATCAACTAAAAGTTCTCAGCTTCAAGTCTTTAAGATAACATTTTCTTTCTCTCTCTCTCTCTCTCTCTCTCTCTCTCTCTCTCTCTCTCTCT
>NW_025370830.1:0-7353 GCF_016433145.1 Gracilinanus agilis | reverse complement strand
GAGGCAGGCAGGAAGGAAGTAAAGAAGAAATGAAGAGAGGGAAGGAGGGAGGGAGAGAAGGAAGGAGGGAAGGAAGAAAAAAGTCCCAAATACTTGTTTTTCATTGGGGGGGGGGGATGGTGATCCCTGTGCTCCATAAAGTTCATTTGTGACAGGCAGCCTTTGCTGTAGATAAAGGCCTTAATTATTGCCTCACCTGTCTCAATCCCCTGCCACCACCCCTTTTTTCTCTTTTCTGTACCCTTCTATGTTCCATACTGACTTTCCTTACTAGATTCTCTAACTCATTCACCAGTGTCTCCTCACCTGTTATATTAGAGGCAAAGAAATCAAACTTGTACACCCATATGAGATCCCTGGCTCCTCTCTCTGACCAGTGTTCAATGCCTGTGTTGGTGAGCCTCACCATTTTAGGGGGCTGGGATCCTGGCTATTTCCTAGGATAGGGAGCAGAGAAGGCTTCACATAGAAGGTGGCTTTTGAGCTTAGTCTTGAAGGAAACAAGGTATTTTGCGAGGTAAAAAATGAGGGAGGCGTGCATTAAAGTAGGCAAGGGAATGTCCCAGAGCAAGAATTCAATCAATATTTGTTAAAAGAACTGATTTGATTAACCATAATTTATCTCTCTTTTTTTCTGTTCCTGCTATAGCCTAGTAATCACTGGTGCCCAAAATACAACAGCTTCACTGACTAGATCCTTCCCTTGTTGTCCTTTCCTTCCATTCTTCCACCCCTGGAACTTCCACTTAAGCCCAGAGCCTTCTTCTAGACCTCATAAAGATCTACTGCTTTGTACCTCTCTCACCTGGCTGATCCTCTTTTAAGACATCTTTCTGGTCCCTACATGATTAGAACAAACCAAGCCACGGTCCCTGTTCATCAGAAATGTCTCTTTCTGAGGCAGAAGGGAGGATTGTTCTGAAACACTTCTAGCTAAATGCCTAGACTGTAATGAATGGCAGGAACTGATACCTAGAGCCCCTCCCAGAGTCCCTGGAGTCCCAAGGAAGGGAACAAGTAGTAGATAACAGACAGTCATATAATGAACTTGTCACTTACACCCCAAGAAATACCAGAGATAAAGTTGAGGCAGGAGGTGGCTTCTTCCATCCTAGCATGAGAAAAGATGAAATGAAAGCCCTGGTTCGATGGGAAAGTAGAAGTCTGAAATGGAAACTTGTGATTTTTTTTAAACAGAAGACAGTATGAGCAATGTCTGAGAAAGCAAGAGAGTGACAAGTTGACAGGTAGATCCAGCACTATACTGACTCTGCCAGGGGCTAGGCAGGGAGAGATCATTACAATAAAGAGAATCTACATAATAAAACAACAAAAAAAGATTCTAAAAGTCCCGGGATCTGACGAAGTTTCTTGGTTGATATTTTGCTTTAAGAAAAGTAAGAGTAGAGAATTCGGGGGCACAGAAACTGAGGCAGCCTGATCTAGTCAAAAGAATGCTGGATCTTGAATCAGAGAACCTTGTTTCCAATCTGTTGTGTCTGATGTTATGCAAGTTATCTAATATTTCAGAGCCTCAGTTTCCCCACATGTCAAATGAGGGAATTGGACTAGATGGTCTCTGAGATGTCTATGAAGTCAAAGATCCTTTTATACCTGCAAATCATAGATGAATAGATAGTAAAGGTAGAATGGGAAAGGAAAGTCTTCTATTTATTTTTTTTCTAACTTTGTATGCCCAGCCCTGAACACGGTCTTATACCTGGCTCTACACTCTCTTCAACTTATTAAATTGGGCTATATTCATGAAACATGGCCCCTCCTCCATCTTCCTATTTCATTCTTTTTCACAAAACTGTTTTTTTCACTGTTTTATTGACACTAGCTAGATGCAACAGTAGACAGAATGCCAGACCCGGAACCAGGAAGGTGTGAGTTCAAATTCAACCTCAAACACTTACTAGCTCTAAGACCCTGGGCAAGTCTCTTGGACTGTGTTTGCTTCAGTTTCTTCATCTGTGTAATGGGTACAATAATATCACATACTTCTAAGGATTTTGTGAGGATCAAATGAGATAATATTTGTAAACCACTTTGTAAATTTTAAGGCATTTTGAAGGCTAATGTGGGAGAGTGAAGGAGCAAGCTATTATCATCATTATTCTATCATAGTAATTTATAGATATGTCCCTCTCACCCTAACCTCCACTAATTTAATCTTCTGTCATAAAGAAGAATATTCATGGAGGCAGAGAGTCTGGGTTGGAGACAGGAGGTTCTAGGTTCAAATTTGGTCTCAGACACTTCCTAGCGGGGTGACGCTGGACAAGTCACTTAACCCCCGTTGTCTAGCTCTTACTGCTCTTCTGCCTTAGAAGCAATACACAGTATTGATTCTAAGATGGAAGGTAAGGGTTTAAAAAAAAGAAGAATATGTATTACATAAAATGATAAGAGTACCATGTCTGACAGTGTATACAACATTCAGTACCCATGGTCCCTCACCTCTTCATGGAAAGGGCAGAAGTCCCAAGCCTGTTCTTGATACTGATATCCCCTTTTGAAGTAGAAGGAAATGGACCAGAAAGAAGATGAATTTCCTGCCTTCTCTTCAAGGATCTGCTCTTTTAATAGATCTAACAGAGTTCAAATCGTTTGGGGACTTCACCTCTACTTTCAATAAAACCACCATAAGCTATTTAAAAAACTGAGATTTAGAGCTTCAGGAAAAGTTTTTTTAAGTTTTAAGTTTAGTCTAACTACAGCCTGGGAAAAGACAGTATCAGGACAGTCAAGGAACAAATTGGGACCTAAGCCCAGGCTGTCAGGCAACAGGCCAAGGTATTTGTGAAGGGCTGAATGCCTGGAGTTCTCAATCATAAGTTCCAAATAAGCATCTGGCCTCTGGGAAGCTTTGCTGAAGTCAAAGTCTCCAGCCTCTTCCCCCATCTCACCAAGTGGGTCCTCCTTAGATGTCCCAATCCAGATCAGAGATTTATTTCCATTAAGGAATATTCATTCATTCCAATTGATTTCAAAGAATCTGGCTGGGACTCTTAAGTCCAGTGGCTTCTATCGCTACTCAGGGCACAGTCTCTCTTTTGGAAACCACTCAACAGTAGTTTATGAAAGATATTATTATGCCACAATCATAATAAATATTATGATTTACCTCCCCTTGACCATTCATTCCAGTACAGCTATGTTCTTATTGACTCCTGGCTTTCATTGTTAAGTTGTTAGAGGTTAAAATTGATCAGTCCTGGACCTTTTAGGTCCTGATATAATTCTCCAGAATATTCTTTTAAAGTACCTCTGAGAACCTTATACTGACTAATCCAAAGTATGTATTTTTTATATTGAGGATTGATGGATAACCCCTCTGAAAAAGAGTTAACCTTAAAAAAAATCTTATCGTCTATCTTAGATTCAATACAAGTATCAGTTCCTAGGCAAATCACTTATTCTCT
Source organism: Gracilinanus agilis (assembly GCF_016433145.1). Classification (NCBI taxonomy): domain Eukaryota; kingdom Metazoa; phylum Chordata; class Mammalia; order Didelphimorphia; family Didelphidae; genus Gracilinanus; species Gracilinanus agilis. The sequence goes on along the minus strand of NW_025370830.1, from coordinate 3,925 downwards.
CTGAGATTCAGTCTGTCATCTATAAAATAAGGAAATTGGAGATAGTTTGGTACATTGGAAAGTCAACTGAGTCTGAAATCTGAGGACATGGATTCAAGTTCCCCATTTAGCATCCCCCTTGTGGCAATCTTGGGCAAATTATCAAACCTCTTTGGGTTCCATTTTTCTCATGTGAAAAATGAGGGTGTTGGATTCAGTGACAAATCTTTTCTAGCTCTAGATCTATGATCCAAGAAATAATAGGAAGCCATTGAAATATTTATTAAGCAGAGAGGTGAGATAGTTAGACCTGCCTTATAGGAAAATTTAATTAGACAGATGAGTAGAGAATGAATTGGAGTGGGGAGAGACTTAGGGCAAAATGACTGATTAGAAGACTATTACAGTCATTCAAATGTGAGAGGTGATGAAGTCCTGAACTACAGAGGTTTTTGGGTGAACGGAGAGATGGCAAGCTATAAGAGGGATGCTGCAAAGATAAAAATGAGAAGTTTTGGTAATGTGGCTTTGTTATGTGGATTTAAAAAATGAAGTGTTTATTTAATGTCTTTAATCTTAAAATATTTATTTTGAAAAATTCGCAATTTCTTGTCACTCACATTCCCTTCTAATTTTAATATCTTTTGATTTATCTGCTTTTGCTATACTCTAGGTTTTTACCTGGATTTTCTTATTCTTGTTAGCTTTAGCCTTTTTTCTTTTCTTTTTCTTTGTATAAATGTTCTAAAAACCACTTTTTATTGAATATGTATCTTTTTTGTTCATTAATGGTTAGACACAGGAATATAACAAGACATTCATAAACATACAACAATTTGTTCAGCCATTCCCAAATTGTTGGGTATACAGTTAGTTTCTAGCTTTTTATTATTACAAATAAAGCTGCCATTTAATTCAACTCAAGCCTTTATTAATCAACTACTATGTGTAAAATGGGCAGCTAGGTGGTAGTCTTTTTTTCTTAACCCTAACAAAATTTCCCTGTTGATCATTTTCTGACTCCTCCCCAGTTTGATACTGGACCACAATGCTATTTCAGCCTCTTTCCCCTTGTTAGGATTTACTTTTCACAGGCCTCAGTTCTTACCCCAGATATTTTTGGAGGGTAGAGATGGGAGAGGGTAGGTTTCAATCCTAAGTGGATTCCAATGTAACCTCAAATATATTTCCTGTGCTCCAGTTCCTTCAATTATTTAGTTATCTAAAGATAAGGGTTAGACTGAGTTAGTGTTTTCCATTTTTACAGACTTAAAGTAAAGTTTGATAGGTGTCCTGAAACCTGGGCTTGGTCTGCAGACTTGGGCTTCTGGAACCCAGGAGATTCTCCAGGTTAAAGGAAAGCATAATACCTTCCTCTCCTATGCTTCTTCCTTCTTCACATCTGAGTTGAAGTTTTCTTCTTTTTTGCAAAAACAAACAAAAAACCCTGATAGAAAGACAAGGGGTAAGACACAAAGCAGAGACTATAGCAAGAGGGCAGTTCCTCAATGGATCTCAATGTCGAAGCCTGGGTGTTAATTTGTGCCCCCTATCAGAATGTGGAAGCTGGTGGAAGAGGAGTAATCAGTGAACTCACCAAGGACTGGCATTCCCCACTGTTAATTCATAAAGTTCTGGTTAAGTTTCTTATGATCTGCAAATAACTGATATTGTTCTGGAACTAATGCATATTTCCTCTTCCTCTTTGGGTTTGTGGTTTTCCAGAGTGATTGTGGACTGGAGAGAATGTCTGGCCTTCTGCATTATTGGTCATGAGAACCTCAGGAATGTGCGTTAAGAAAGAGGAATTGAGGATGATACAGAGATTAGAATCCTGAGTGACTGGGAGATGCTCTCAACAGTGACAAGAAAGTTCAGAATAGGACAGAGATTTGGGAGGTCATGAGTTGTTATAGACATGTTTGAGAGGTCTGTAAGATATCCAAAAGTCAGGTGCTTAGATATGACTAAAATTCAGGAGAAAGAATTTGGACTAGAAAAAGATCTAGGGAATCATCCCTAGAGAGATGATAATTGAATCTGTTGAACTTCGATATGCAGACATCACAAAGCAAGATAGTATAGAAGAGAACCTTGTGGAATTCTCAGGGTAGTGAGCATAACTTGGAAGGAGATCCAGCAAAAGGGGCCAAGGAAAAAAGCAAGGAGAGAGCAATGTCACCCAAAGCAAGAGAGGACAGATAATCTAGGAGCAGAAGGTACAAATGTAAAAGATTCCAGAGAGATCAAAAAAGGATGACGTTGCAAAATGGCCATCAGATTTGTCAATTAAGAGATCCCAAGTCACACTGAGCAGTAGCAACCAGCTAGATAAGAAGGGGGCTCACATAGAAAGTGATGCTTAATTTGAACCTTGAAGGGAAATGGGGATTCCAAAGGCTGAGTATAAAAGGGAGAGCACTCCAGGCGGAGAGAGAAGTTATGCAAAGGCTGGGAGGATGGTGAGAAAGTTAGAGGATGATACTGAAGAAGAAAAGCTAGAAGCATGTGTCATATTGTCTACATCCAGGAAGATCTTCCTCTTGACTCTGAAATGATAACCAGCCTATTCCCCCGTTCCTCTCCATCACTTTAAATGAGAAAATAAAACTCTAGCATTCATCTTTTCTGTAGGGAGCAGAGGAATTCTGATGTTAATGGGCTGAAAAAAGGAGGGCCTTGATGTCTATAGAAACTCTGCAATCATCCAGAAATTTTTTAGACTTCCCCACCCCAGCAAATCATGCCTGGCCTAGCAGACTCTGACTCTCATCTGCCTGCTTGTGGAGCCCTTTCCCCAACAGGGGAGGAACATAACCATTTCTGTTTCTAGACAGTAAATTGTTTGGCCCACTGTTGCGGCCCCGGGTGGGAAGAACATAGAAATCATTAATGGGAATGTGTTGCTGCAATTTTTTTTTCCTTTGGTCATTTTAGAAAAGGTATTTAACTGGAGAACATTTGCACAGCTTGGGTAGAAGTGCTTTGTGGGGAAATTAATTCTTCATATTTCTTCATCTCCAACTGCTCCCTAGTGCAGTCTTTTGAGAGGGAGGAGGGAGAAGGCACTGCCTGAGACCAAGAATTTTGGCTAGTTCTGGAGGGCAATGCAGAACAGTGGAAAGTGTATCAGGCCTGGGACCAGAGGACCTGTGTTCAAGTCTTACCTAGGATGGCTATTCCTGTGGGGCCTTAGGCAAATCACTTAATGTCCTCATACCTCAGTTTTCTCAAATGTAAATAAAGGGTTTCAGGGAGAAAGAAAGTGGGGAAAGGGATGGATCAGGTGATCTTTGAAGTCCTTTCTAACTGAAGATCTTTGGTGTCCAAACTCAGGCATGACCAGGAGAGCATGCCAGACTGTCCCACACCACCCTAGAGCCCTAAGACACTGCCAGTCAGTCAATATACATTTATTAAGTGTCTATTAAATGCTAGATACCGTTAAGTCCTGGGAATGCAAATACAAGCAGAAAGAAAGACAGCATACAAGAGGAAGCTGGTGGGGGTTGGTGGTGAAGGAACTCATGGCAGAGGCCTTTTAGAGGAAGTCTGGAAGGACAGCTAGGCATACAGCCAATGTATAATTCTCTTTCCCTATGTCCAGCTGCCCTCTTATTTTATTCTCACCCATCTCAACCCTACCCAATGTCCCATTCTGGATTTACCCTCCTCTTTTATCATGTCCTTTAGAATGCCTGCTTCATAACTAACAGACTTCCTTTCATCTTAACCCTCTTCCTTTCTCACCCTTTCCATCTTTTGGCACACTCTCTGAGGCCTGGCATCCTTCTAATGGCACAAATTATTTTTCTTGTCACCCTTTTCTTCACTGGATACACTTATCACTGTGAATTACTGGTTGTGATAGAGTCAGAATATGCCTTGCTCTCACTTACGAGACAGAGAGAGAGAGAGAGAGAGAGAGAGAGAGAGAGAGAGAGAG
>NW_025370829.1:0-3982 GCF_016433145.1 Gracilinanus agilis | reverse complement strand
TCCTCTACTATTCACCCCCCTCTTTCCCACAACTATATCATCTTAGACCATTTAGTATTCCAACCTCTCCCAATGAATAATTCTTCTAATTACTATAATAGTGAATACTATAATAGTGAATAGAGTTCACTGCAGAGAATTATACATAACATTTCTCCACAGAGGAATACAAATAATTATATCTTATTGAAGCAAGATTTTTCTTACTTTCCTCTCTGGTTCTTATTTACCTTGTCATGTTTCTTTTGATTTTTGTGGTTGAATATAGAACTGTCCATTTAATCCAGGTCTTTTCTGTGTAAATACTTGGAAATCTTCTATCTTGTTGAATGCCCAAACTTTCCCCTAGAAGTATATAGTCACTTTTTTTTTTTTTAATATTTGTTTTAAACCCTTAACTTCTGTGTATTGGTTCCTTGGTAGAAGAGTGGTAAGGGTGGGCAATGGGGGTCAAGTGACTTGCCCAGGGTCACACAGCTGGGAAGTGTCTGAGGTCAGATTTGAACCTAGGACCTCCCGTCTCTAGGCCTGGCTCTCAATCCACTGAGCTACCCAGCTGCCCCCTATATAGTCACTTTTGATGGATAGGTGATCCTTGGTTTTAGACGCAGTTCTCTTGCCTTCAGAATATCATATTCCAAACCTTGTGGTCTTTTAGTGTGGAGGCTGCTAGATCCTGTGTGATCCTGACTGGTGCTCCTTGATATCTGAATTGTCACTTTCNCCTGCTCCCCTTGTTTTATCCCTTCTGACTTTCTCAGTAGGGTTAGATAGAGTTTTATATCCCAATGGATATAGCTACTCTTCCCTCTCAGGGTTAATTACACTGAGGGTAATGTTTAAATATTACCTCTTAATGCTCTCTTGCTCTCCTTCTTATAGTCGTATTCATCCCTTCCCCTTCCCATGCCCTTTTTGTGTGTAATAGAAAATCCTATTTTTCTTATTCATTCAAGTTTCTCTTGGTGTCCTCTACTATTCACCCCCCTCTTTCCCACAACTATATCATCTTAGAACATTTAGTATTCCAACCTCTCCCAATGAATAATTCTTCTAATTACTATAATAGTGAATACTATAATAGTGAATAGAGTTCACTACAGAGAATTATACATAACATTTCTCCACAGAGGAATACAAATAATTATATCTTATTGAAGCCTTTAAGGGGGCAAATTTTAAAAATAAGATTTTTCTTTCCTCTCTGGTTCTTATTTACCTTGTCATGTTTCTTTTGATTTTTGTTTTTGGATATAGAACTGTCCATTTAATCCAGGTCTTTTCTGTGCAAATACTTGGAAATCTTCTATCTTGTTGAATGCCCAAACTTTCCCCTAGAAGTATATAGTCACTTTTGATGGGTAGGTGATCCTTGGTTTTAGACGCAGTTCTCTTGCCTTTCAGAATATCATATTCCAAACCTTGTGGTCTTTTAGTGTGGAGGCTGCTAGATCCTGTGTGATCCTGACTGGTGCTCCTTGATATCTGAATTGTCTCTTTCCGGCTTCTTGTAAATTTTTTCTTTTACTTGGAAGCTCTTGAATTTGGCTATTATGTTCCTGGGGGTTGTCTTTTCAGAGTCTAGTGTAGAGGGTGAACTATGGATCCTTTCAATGTCTGTATTGCCCTCTTGTTGTAGAAATTCAGGGTAGTTTTGCTGAATAATTTCTTTTAGTATGGAGTCCAAATTTCTATTAATTTCTGCTTTTTCAGGGAGACCAATGATTCTCAAATTGTCTCTTCTGGACCGGTTTTCTTGATCTGTCAATTTCTCATTGAGATATTTCAAGTTTCCTTCTATTTTATCAGTCTTTTGACTTTGTTTTATTTGTTTTTGCTGTCTCGAGAGAACATTGGTTTCTACTTGCCCAATTTTTGTCTTTAGAGATAGGTTTTCTGCTATAATCTTTTGATTTTCCTTTTTGATTTGGTCTATCCTATTTTCTAGCTGTTTGATTTTGGTCTTCAATTTGTTTATCAATTCTTTTAATTTGGGGGCATCTTTTTTTGAATTGCCCAATTCTAGCCTTTAGAGACTGGTTTTCCTTTTCAATCTGGTCATTTTTGATCTTTGTTTTGCTTGCCTTACTTTCCACTTGTGAAATTCTGCCTTTTAAACTGTTATTTTCTTGCCAGATCTCTTCCATCTTTCTCATTATCTCAGATTTGAACTCTTCAGTGCCTTGTGACCAGTTTTCATTGTTTTGGGAAGGTTTGAATATGGTTACTTTTTTGTTCTCCTCTGATGTTTGCTCTGTTGTCTGGATTTTTTCTGTGCAAAAGTTGTTGAGTGTTAAACGTTTCTTCTTGATCTTTCTCTTCTGGAGTTCCTGTGGATGGCTTGCCATTGTGTGCCGTGTGCCCTCTCAGCTTTATCCTCACGCCAAGGGTCTGTCTGTGCTCTTCAGGCTGCTGAGGTCTCAGGTCTAGTTGTTCTCAAGGTCAAGCCTCCTGGTGGTCCCCTTGCTTGTTCCTCTGCCTGCAGCTTCCTTAACAGTCTCAGGGCGATGCTTCCAGAGTTGTGCTCCCCTCTGAGATGTGTCCCCACTCAAGATCCGCACCTGGGCTCAGGATTGAGTCCGTGCCTGCGCTCAGCGTCTGTGTTCAAAGTCTTTGCGTTCTTTGGCCTCTTGGGGTCTTAAGTCTTGCTGCTCTCAGGAGCAGGCCCTGGTGAGCTGCCAATGACTTAATGGGTGCCCCAAACTTGCTCCAACTCTTTTGTGCTGTCTTTGGCACTGTAGGTGGTGTGGGGGAGGAGGGGATTGCTCAGCTCACATTTTAGTGAGAGCTGTTTCACCCATTTATAGCATGGAAATTGCTCCATTTCCACATACCTCCAATGCTGCTCCCTGTTGTGGGGTCTCTTCGTTCATCTGGATTTGTTTTTATGTCTTCTTGAGGAATCCTATATGTGTGGCTTAGGAGAGGTCAAGCAGCTGCTTTTTATTCTGCTGCCATCTTAACCTGGAAGCTCCACATCTTATAATTCTAACTAGGATCTGTAATTCCTTTTGGGGGTTGTTGACATGGAATCTAGAGACCCCAAACTTGTGACTTAGTGAGGTCTGATGAACCCCAAATTTTAGAAATAGCTCATAGGCTGGAGACCCCCAAAGCTTGTGCTTCCCTGTTCCCATGAGAATCCACCCTGAAGGGAATCTCAGGCTGGCAGTTGCAGACTGAATAATGGACCTTAGGGTAAATGCTAAATACCCTTTTGTCTTGGGTAGTCTTCCCCATAGTATCAAATACCCTTTCCTAGGAAGACACACCTGGGCGGGGACCATCCTTTAGTATCCTTTGAGTAAGCAGCCCCTTCCCTTACACCCTAGCCTCTGGCTATGATTCCTTTCCCAAGCTTGATTGTAAATCCTATCCTTACCAATACAATGTCAATTATCTTTCCCAGCCCCAGTATCTTCCCAAATGGTATATAAGTTCCCCAATTTCCTTTGGTCCTTGGAGATGTCATCTAGTGTGGTGTCATTCCTAGGGGGTCAGGGAGCATAGTGAAGCAGGGTTCAATCCTTGGACTCTGCATAAAGCGCAGCTCTGCATAAGAGGCCAAGTAGCCCTGTTCCCCCTTTCCCTTGATTAAAGAGTAGCTTTATGACTATTTAATAGTTCTCTATTTTTTCAAAGTTAACAGGGGCTAGGAGGTTGCAAAGGGATTGGGGAAGAAAACATTTTATATTAGTATTAAAGAGTAAGATTGAAAGACAAATACCTTTGGGGAGACATTTGCTCCCTTACTACTTCCCCTTTTTATATTTATTTTCTCCTTTATATTGGCTAATTCCTTCCAGCCTATAAATATCAAATTTCTCAATAAGTAAATAAATAAATACCATTCTCTGACCCTACTATTCCCCAAAGCTGCTGTATTATTTCTTTCCTTTCCTTTCCTTTCCTTTCCTTTCCTTTCCTTTCCTTTCCTTTCCTTTCCTTTCCTTTCCTTTCCTTTCCTTTCCTTTCCTTTCCT
>NW_025370828.1:0-1051 GCF_016433145.1 Gracilinanus agilis | reverse complement strand
TGTGTGCTATCTCAAAAAGTTCTTTGATGGTAGATTCTATATTATTATACTCTCTCTACTGGTGCTAAAGCTTTATTGTATTTATAAATATAAAAACCATTAGTAGCTCACAGGCAGTATCAAAACAAATGTCAATTAGAGTTGGCCCTTGGGCTATATAGTTTGCTGACCGCTGACCCCTGAACTAAATATTAGCAGGATTCCTTCCAGTTCTCTCATCTCTAAATCCTATGACCACTCTTGATTATTTGGATCCTGAGGGAGAAGACCAAGAGAAGATAGAGGGAGAGGGAGAGAAAGGAAGGAAGGAAGGAAGGAAGGAAGGAAGGAAGGAAGGAAGGAAGGAAGGAAGNATAATTTCAGATGAAATTACACTATAAGTGTTAATTTTTGGTCATTCCATTTGCTAATAATTGCAGATGCCTAAAGAATATTCACTATACTTTATTTTCCTTTCATTAATCTTCATAATATGCTAGATGCCTAAGTATAAAAAAAATAAAATTATTCTCACATAAGATATAAATGGAAGCTGAGATTCAAAGAAATTAAAGGACCCATGGGGAAGTAATAGATCATAAAGAGCCATAGCATGAGCTATCACTATCATTATTGTATTATAATCTTAAAGCTGCAATTTATGCAATATACTAGTTATATTTGTGTGTTAATCTAGGTAGTCCCTCTGTGACATTGTGCTGTGTGCTATCTCAAAAAGTTCTTTGATGGTAGATTCTATATTATTATACTCTCTCTACTGGTGCTAAAGCTTTATTGTATTTATAAATATAAAAACCATTAGTAGCTCACAGGCAGTATCAAAACAAATGTCAATTAGAGTTGGCCCTTGGGCTATATAGTTTGCTGACCGCTGACCCCTGAACTAAATATTAGCAGGATTCCTTCCAGTTCTCTCATCTCTAAATCCTATGACCACTCTTGATTATTTGGATCCTGAGGGAGAAGACCAAGAGAAGATAGAGGGAGAGGGAGAGAAAGGAAGGAAGGAAGGAAGGAAGGAAGGAAGGAAGGAAGGAAGGAAGGAAGGAAG
>NW_025370827.1:0-1171 GCF_016433145.1 Gracilinanus agilis | reverse complement strand
GTGTCTGAGGCCAGATTTGAACCTAGGACCTCCCATCTCTAGGCCTGGCTCTCAATCCACTGAGCTACCCAGCTGCCCCCTGCCCTACAATATATTAACAATGATATTAACATTCTTCACCATCAGTAATCCAGAGTTGTGAAAGGGCATTGCCTTAACCAGGTTCCTTATGTCTTTCAAATTTGTTTTTCTTTATAATGCTGTCGTAGAAATTACACCCCAAATTCTTATCATTCTGCATTATCTCATTAAAATCTTCTCAGGTTTCTCTGAACCCATTTTTTGAAAATTTTTATGCAACAATGATATTCAATTAATTTATGTACCATAATTTGTTCAGCCATTCCCTATTTGATGGGCATCCCCCCCCAGTTTCCGGTTCTTTGTCACAACAAAAAGTTATGCTATGAATGTTTTTATATATATGGCTCCTTATCTTTGGAGTATATCTTTGTTAAAGGTTTTGCTAGGTTTAAAGAATACACACAATTTAGAAACTTTGGGGATAGAGTTCCAATTGCTTTCCAAATTGGCTGGACCAATTCAGAGCTACCAAGAGCATTAGTGTTCCTGTCTCCCCACATTCTCTCCAATTATTGTCAATTTTATTTTTGGTTATCTTTGTCTATCTGACAAGGAGAAACCTATATGTTCATATACATTTTTTTTGAGAGAGAGGGAGAGGGGGAGGGTGGGGGGAGAGAGAGAGAGAGAGAGAGAGAGAGAGAGAGAGAGAGAGAGAGNAGTGGTAAGGGTAGGCAATGGGGGTCAAGTGACTTGCCCAGGGTCACACAGCTGGGAAGTGTCTGAGGCCAGATTTGAACCTAGGACCTCCCATCTCTAGGCCTGGCTCTCAATCCACTGAGCTACCCAGCTGCCCCCTGCCCTACAATATATTAACAATGATATTAACATTCTTCACCATCAGTAATCCAGAGTTGTGAAAGGGCATTGCCTTAACCAGGTTCCTTATGTCTTTCAAATTTGTTTTTCTTTATAATGCTGTCGTAGAAATTACACCCCAAATTCTTATCATTCTGCATTATCTCATTAAAATCTTCTCAGGTTTCTCTGAACCCATTTTTTGAAAATTTTTATGCAACAATGATATTCAATTAATTTATGTACCATAATTTGTTCAGCCATTCCCTATTTGATGGGCATCCCCCCC
>NW_025370826.1:0-6317 GCF_016433145.1 Gracilinanus agilis | reverse complement strand
GGCGCTCCGCTCCCAGCGTCCGCTCCCGAGCGCGCGCGCTCAGATTTCGCGTGCGTTCTTGACTTAATGGGGTCCTAAGTCTTGCTGCTTTCAGGAACAGGTCCCGGAGCTGCTGATGACTCGATGGGTGCCCCAAACTTGCTCTATTTCTTTTTAGCTGGGTTCAGAGCTATAGGTGAGTGTGGAGGGGGTGGGGGTGGGGCGGTTGCTCAGCTCGCGCTTGAGTGAGAGCCCTTTTTAGCTTGGAAATGTCTCGATTCCACGTACCTTCCACGCTGTGCCCTGTTGTGGGGTTCCTCCGTTCGTCTGGACTTGTTTTTATGTCCCCTTGAGGAGTTTTGTGTGTTTCGGTCAGGAGAGGTTTAGAGCTGCTTCTTACTCTGCCGCCATCTTAACCCGGAAGCCCCTATTTTTTATTGTTTAGAGTTACTTTAAATGGAATTTCTCTTTCTGTTGCTTGCTGATGAACTTTGTTGGTATTATATAGAAATGCTAATGATTTATTTTGTATCTTGCAACTTTACTAAAGTTAATTATTTCAACTAGTTTTTTATTTGATTCTATATAATTTTCTAAGTATCTCATCATATTATCTGCAAAGAGTGGTAGCTTAGTTTCCTCATTGCCTACTTTAATTTCTTCAATTTCTTTTTCTTTTCTTCTTGCTAAAGCTAGCATTTCTAGTTCAACATTAAATAATAATGGTGATACTGGGCATCCTTGATTTTATTGAAGGCTTCTAACTTATCCCCATTGCAGATGATATTTGCTGATGATTTTCAGTAGATAAACTACTTATTTTAAGGAATGACCATTTATTTTCCTATGTTTTCTAATGTTTTTGATAGGAATGGATGCTTAGGAATGGATGCTGTCTTTTGTCAAAGACTTTTCCTGCATCTATTAAGATAATCATGATTTCTGTTAGTTTGATTTGTGCTTTTTAAAGTGGACCTAAGCCCTAGGAGGCTCCATCACCTGAGAACTCTCTACTGCAACTTCCCTCTCTGACACATACCCACTTCCTTCGTGGGAGGTGACAGAGGGAGAATAAAAGAGGAGAAAAGCACAGATTTTGGCACCTTTCCCCCCCAACCTAGGTGGAGAACTTCGGTCTCTGCCTATCTGCTGGAGATTTAACTTTCCCTGGCTTTCCTAAACTTTCTCTTCATAACCCTAAATAAATTTACCTAACTTTCCCTGGAGTCTAGATTGATTTAATCTGCTCCCTAGCCTACCTACAAAAAAACCTTGGTCAATTCCCTGGCTACCTTCCTTCCCTTCTTTTCCCTACCTTTCCCTCACATCATTTCTGGCACCCCAGATGGGACTTTGAATCTGCCTGCCTGCCTGCCTGCTTGCTGCCCTGCCTCACTGCCTACTGGTAAGCTTTAAACTCCCTGCCCCATCCCCAGCTCAGTGGGGGTCCCTTTCCCCTACTGGGCAGCTTCAACCCACTAGGGGTATCTCCTAAACCCTGCTGGGCTCTTCTGCCTAAGCAGGGGGTCCTGGTCCTCCCTCCTAGTATGAAGCCATCTTCCCACTCCAGCTAAGGGGAGTCCTAGTCCCTAAACCCAGCCCAAGAGGATCAGCTTACCAGAGGGGGTCCAGAGAAAACCTCTGGTCCCTATCTCTTCCACCTACCCCAGCCTGCTTCCTAAATTCCCTGCCTGCCCCTAACCCTAACTGTCTGGCTCTAATCTCTCCCTCTGGGGAGAATTTGCCTTTAAAAAGGCAAACTCAAGCCCAAACCCAACTTAACTTTGCAACAATATCCTCTATTTTGGTTTCTGGCACTCTGGAGTGCCTTAACTCCACCTCCTTACCCACAATTCCCTCTGCAACTCCAATCCACCAGCAGCATTCCCCCCTCCCCTGTTGTAGTGCTTGCTGTCTCTTGGCCTCTAGAGGCCAGTATTGAGCATTCAGTTTTTTTTTTTCTACTGAGCTGGCAACCCTTTGACAACCCTTTTGCAGTGCTGCCTTTCTACCACCTGAGGGTGCAACAATAAAAAATGCAAAAAAATTTTTTCTTTGCAAATAAAATCCAATAAAATCATATAACATCATATAAAATAAAATAAAACACCCCCACCCCTTACCCTACCTCCACCTCTAATAATAATAAAAAATATAATAAATAAATAAAAATACATTGAAAATTATTTTCTTTTCCTCTTCAAGCTAACCTTCTGATTACAGTGCTGAGCTGCATGATTGCTACTCTGCAAGAAAGTTTTCTGGCTTTTGCCCTATTAGGAACCTTTAAGGTTTCAGAATGCCTCCTTCTCCTTATGCTGCTAGGAAATTTTCTTTTCCTGATCCTAAATGTTAAGACACAACAGGCTAGCCTATGGAAAATGCAAGCTAAAATGCAAGCTGAAATGCAAATTCAATTGGACAATTTCAAGCAATCCTTGCATGGTCCAATGGCAAAGGAGAATTCCATCTCCAAAATATATGATTTATGTGAGCCTGTTCCCGAACTACTGAGAGAGGAAAATTTTATTTCTTCTGAAATACAGATGGAAGGACCCCTCTCCTATGTCTCAGGTGGAGAATCTCCTCTCTTGGTGCAACTCCTGGCTAACCTTCCCTCCCCTGCTCCTTCTCCTGATGTTCTGCCCTCTCTTATCCCTTCTCCCAGCCCACGACCCTCCCCAGCCCCTAGGCAACCTGGTCCTCCTACCATACTGGTTCCTACCCATACTGCCTTGGTATCCTCACAGACAAGTACTAAGAAACCACAACCATTGCCCAATTCCTATGAAGACGTTTTCCCCTTAAGGGAAGGGCCCAAAATAGGACGCAATGGGGATGGGTTAACATTAAAACACCATATGCCTTTCACACCCCAAGATATTAAAGAATTAAAAGGCAATATTCCTAGCTACAAAGAAGAACCTATAGCATTAACGAAGAAGATGGCCAACATTTTTTTTTAATATGACCCTTCTTATGTTGAAAATTTGCTCCAGGCCTTTCTAACAGAACATGAGAGGAATAAGATCATCTCTTATGTTAATAAAACCCAAGGGTGCAATGTAGCACACTGGCCATCTCAGGACCCTGAATGAGACATTATTTCTGAAGAATATTTGCAATTATATCATGCTAGAGATGCCATTCTCAAAGCAATGTGAAAATGCTTCAAAAGGCCGGGTGAAGGGACCAAATTTGAATGCCTTAAGCAATTTGATGTTGAGGCACCCTCCCAATTCATGGATAGGCTCATTGAGCTGGGAGGTAGGTACCTAGATCTTGACCTTTCTACTGAAAGGGATATTAGACAAATAAGGCAACAGTTTGTCAACAACTGTTGCAGAGTGGTCCAGGATTACTTTAAAACACATTGCCCAAATTGGCTTGATATGGATCTTAGGGAATTGAGGAAAACTGCAGTTTATGTCTCTAAAGGCCATGAAGAGAGAAAGGCAGAGGCTAACAATTTACCGGAAATGATTCAGAAGGAACTAAAAAAGCCACATAATGATGAACTGTAGGAATTTGTTCTAGGAAATCAGAAATAATACCTACTGGAATAATAACTACAGAATCAACTATAGGAATAATAACTACAATAATAATTTAAGGAATCGCAACTTTAGGAGTGATAACAATTCTAGGAATATAAATTGGGCAAATGATAACTCAATCCAAATGACCCCACAATAGTATATCTTAAGTGGAGCTCATCCCTGAACTACTCAGGGGTGCTAATGCCCCTCAGGGGGGAGCCCAAGGAACTACCCAAAGATTATGAAGGTGTGTGTGGGGGTTTGGGGCATGAGAATCAGGGGATACAATCTTTGATTTCTTAGACCCTGATGTCTTACTGCCTGTTGTCTGTATCCAATGACTAGTAGTTAATATAATCCTCTACCCTAAAATGTTATGTATATAATTTAAAAAAAAATGACTTTATTTGAACATTTTTGTCTTTATATCACATTTCCTATCCCTTCCAAGTTGAATTCTGATAAAGAAAAAGTTAAATAAAAATGTATCAGATGCAAAAACTATTTGATAATGTATACAAGATTATCAGCTACAAAAAATATCTGACAATGTATACAATATTCCAAGAATACAATATATACCTTAATGCCACCAGGGAGGGTCTATCTTTTGTCATCTCTTTTCTAGGACCTTCAATGTGTTTTTTGCCCCTCTCCTGTTATCTAGAATCCACTTCCTTTTAGTGATCTTTTCATTAGTACTGGGTGTGGTCATTGTCTATAGTGTTGTCTTGGTTCTACTTAGTTAGCAAGGCATCAATTCATACAAACCTTTTCATGTTCCTTTGAATGCCTAACATTTATAATTTCTTGCTGCACAAATTGCAAGCCATTCTTTTTTTTTTTCTTTTTTAAACCTTTACTTTCTGTCTTGGAGTCAATACTGTGTATTGGCTCCAAGGCAGAAGAGTGGTAAGAGCTAGGCAATGGGGGTCAAGTGATTTGCCCAGGGTCACACAACTGGGAAGTGTCTGAGGCCAGATTTGAACCCAGGGCATCCTATCTCTAGGCCTGGCTCTCAATCCACTGAGCTACCCAGCTGCCCCCTTGCAAGCCATTCTTACAAAGCACTATGTGTTTTGGTCAGATGTATAAGTCCTCATTGCTAATGTGGGTTTTTATTTCCGAAATCTAGGAGCCCACTCTGACACCTCCCTCAAGGTAAAACAAAGACAACCACATGACCAGATACATCTAGGATACCAAGGACATCTACTATCAAAGGGACCAAACTATACAGAACAACAGACAAAATGCCGAAGAAAACAATACTATGGCAAGGAACAACTGCTTTACCAGGCATATTGGCCATGGGGCAAAAAACGATCACAAAATAATTGAAGAAAAAAACTCGACATGTGACCTCATAGTGCACTAGCTAAAGAGGTATGATATTAGATTTTTCTTTTATGGAATTATAGCTTATCGTGACTTTTATGGAAGTGGAAATGGACTTGGTTTGAATATTGACTATAATACTTTATTGTTTAACAAAATATATGTGACCAAAAAGTGTAATGGAATGCCCTGGGAGGGGTTGGAGTCCCTCTCATTTAAGATCTTAAAGCAAAAAGTTGTCACTTGTTGGGGATGCTAGAGAGGGAATTCTTTTCCAGGAATAAGTTAGACCACATAAATGCTGAGATCCTTTCCACTGTCAACAAAATGGGCATAACAAAACTAGCTCCATTTATTCTCCAGGGTTGTTTTGAGTAAAAAGCTTTATAAACCCTAAAGTATGGTATATATGCAATAGTGATTCTCTGGTCCTTTCTCCTCTCCATTGCCCAAAGGTCAGGTGTGTTACATTTCACCCTTCCTGGTATTCTTAAAGGATTGCCAGTAGTCTTTGCATTTGGCTTAAACTCTTATTGATTGTGTTCCCTCAGTTTTTGGGTTCTAGAGGATCCCAGTTCCATTTAACAATGAAATTACTTACTTCAGTGGTATAATCAAAGCAAACATACAAACATTTCCCCCAAATACCTCAGGGGCATAATCATCACAGCTTAATTCAGATCCTACATAGCATTGGCCAAATTCAAGTACAGAGCCTTGTCTGGGATTCCTCTTGTGGCTTTAGCTTTTCAGGGCTTTCCTGTTGGACTTGTTACAACTGGATTATAATCTTGGTTCCAAGATTGGATCCTTGGATCCTAATGACTCCCTTTCCTTCACCTACTACTGAAAAGGACAAACAAAACAGATAAAATACTCAAATCTATTTCTTTGGCATATGGCTTAAGGGAATGGGAAGTTAGCCCTCAGTCTCAGTCCCTTCCTGGCTTACTTTATGATGTCTCCTTTGCAAGGGAATGAGTCCTTCATTCCTGGATACTACCAGAAAAGAGAGAGAGAGAGAGAGAGAGAGAGAGAGAGAGAGAGAGAGAGAGANAGAGAGAGAGAGAGAGAGAGAGAGAGAGAGAGAGAGAGAGA
This sequence comes from Gracilinanus agilis, assembly GCF_016433145.1. Classification (NCBI taxonomy): domain Eukaryota; kingdom Metazoa; phylum Chordata; class Mammalia; order Didelphimorphia; family Didelphidae; genus Gracilinanus; species Gracilinanus agilis. The sequence continues at coordinate 363 of NW_025370826.1, read as the reverse complement.
GAGAGAGAGAGAGAGATTCATACAGACATACAGACACTGTACTAGTTAGTTGGTTTTAATGATCCAGACAGTTCTGGATATATAGCCAATTGGAAGAAGTTGCTTCCTACCATGTGATAAACCAGTGAAGAGTATCCACACCTGCACAAGCAGATCCCTAGTATCACTCTTATGGGTGTTTCCATCTCTCCATCTTAAGTAATGCTAAATACTTATTAATCATGAATGTGATCTATCTTCAATTAAATAGCCCCTATAGTATATCAGAATGTTTCTGGAAGTATTTGAGGAAGTTTTCTCTCTCTCTCTCTCTCAATCTCTCTCTCTCTCTCTCTCTCTCTCTCTCTCTCTCTCTCTCTCTCT
>NW_025370825.1:952-1163 GCF_016433145.1 Gracilinanus agilis | reverse complement strand
CCACGCTTTTCAATTCAGAAATCAGCAGCCCCAGAGAGGCTGCTAATCCAATCTGCAGGACAGTATGTGCTGTAATGGATCCTCACGGAGCATCTTTGCAAATTAAATTGGAGAAATTTGGTTAGCCCTCTAGAAAACCAATTACCTTATGGATTTAAAAGAAAACACCACACACACACACACACACACACACACACACACACACACACAC
>NW_025370825.1:0-852 GCF_016433145.1 Gracilinanus agilis | reverse complement strand
ATATTATATATATATATATATATTCTCATAGCAACCAGAAACAAATCCTAAAAACTAAAGCCTGGCTTGAATATTGAGAATTCCATGGGTTTGGGGTAGGGCAAGAATGCATACCAACATAGGAGCAATGAAAACTGGAGAGAGTTTGGGGGATTTCTTAGATGGATGAGAAGACTGGAGATTGAGCAGCCCTAGAAAATAACTACCCATTCTTCCCATGTTTGCCATTTCTATGCATCAGACCTCCTAATAATCCCCTCTATGAGTCATGTCTGAAAGCAGGCCCCCACCTTCATATATCCACACACACACAGCCATCTCTGGCAAGTGGGCAAGGATTGGGGGGAATGGGAATTCTATTACTCCACTCCCTTAGACTCTCCACAAAGGGGAAGAGCAATGGGGTGCAGCATCATGGGTCATTCCTAATTAACCGCCCCATCTCTTTCACAGACATTTAGCCCAAAACCCATTTGTGTGCGACTGCCACTTGAAGTGGCTGGCTGACTACCTCCAGGATAACCCAATCGAGACGAGTGGGGCCCGCTGCAGCAGCCCAAGGCGCCTCGCCAACAAGCGCATCAGCCAAATCAAGAGCAAGAAGTTCCGCTGCTCAGGTAATCGGGTTATACCGGCCAGGGCCACGCTTTTCAATTCAGAAATCAGCAGCCCCAGAGAGGCTGCTAATCCAATCTGCAGGACAGTATGTGCTGTAATGGATCCTCACGGAGCATCTTTGCAAATTAAATTGGAGAAATTTGGTTAGCCCTCTAGAAAACCAATTACCTTATGGATTTAAAAGAAAACACCACACACACACACACACACACACACACACACACACACACACAC
>NW_025370824.1:0-1038 GCF_016433145.1 Gracilinanus agilis | reverse complement strand
TAAGTGTTGGTTTCAAGGCAGAAGAGTAGTAAGGGCTGAGAAGCTGGGGTTAAGTAACTTGCCCAGGGTCATAGAGCTAGTTAGTATCTGAGGCCAGATTATCTATATCTAGGCCTGGCTCTCTATCCACTGAGCCACCTAGCTTCTCCTTTATTTTTTTATGTTTATATCCTAGTACTTAGCACAATCCTTTTCCTTCCTTCCTTCCTTCCTTCCTTCCTTCCTTCCTTCCTTCCTTCCTNATATAAAGCTTTGTTTTATTTCTACTTTTAAGTTTTCCACCTTGCAGTGCCTGCTGTTCTGACTGCCACCTCCTTTAAGAGGCTTTTCCTGATTCTGCTAGATGTTACTACTCCCCTAATTAGAGTCCTCTGTATTTTGTATATATTTTATATATCTTACTCTGATGCCTCAGTGTGGTATAAAGGTTATGCATAAACATAAAGGTTATGCATGGTAGGATCTACCATGATAGAAAGACTTCAAGAGTGGCTCCAGAAACAGATTAATTCTGTTTTCCAAGGACTAGCCTAGCTAATCATAGAGAGGCTTAATTGTCCTTGAGCCTTCATTTTGTGGAGGAACCCAGATCAATCTTCATTCCATTCCTGGCCTTGTTCTCAATTCTAGGACTTCCAAACCATGCTGGGTACTTTTCTACTTTTACCCCCTCCCACATTTTAGCTCCCTTTTATGTGTTATTTTCCCTCTCTAGAATATGAGGTCCTTGACATCAAAGTCTGTCTTTATTTTATTTTATTTTTTTAAACCCTTACCATCTGTCTTAGAATCAACACTAAGTGTTGGTTTCAAGGCAGAAGAGTAGTAAGGGCTGAGAAGCTGGGGTTAAGTAACTTGCCCAGGGTCATAGAGCTAGTTAGTATCTGAGGCCAGATTATCTATATCTAGGCCTGGCTCTCTATCCACTGAGCCACCTAGCTTCTCCTTTATTTTTTTATGTTTATATCCTAGTACTTAGCACAATCCTTTTCCTTCCTTCCTTCCTTCCTTCCTTCCTTCCTTCCTTCCTTCCTTCCT
>NW_025370823.1:0-1524 GCF_016433145.1 Gracilinanus agilis | reverse complement strand
TCTTTCTCTGTCCTTTCCTCTCCTTTCCTTTCTCTGTCCTTTCCTCTGTCCTTTTCTATCCTTTGTAAGAAGCAAAATTACTTATTTTATGTGTGTGTGTGTGTGTGTGTGTGTGTGTGTGTGTGTATGTATAGGTAACTAATCACTTAGTTCTTTATTTGTTACTTATTTTCACCTGTACGTAACATCTCCCCTCCCCAATCAGGGAGGTGAGATGACATTATCTCTGGTGGCTAGAGCTTTGACTATGAATGGGGTGAGCTAATTCCATTTACACAATCCCCCTGATGATAATTTTGGGTGCCTAGTCACCCCCAGTGATCATTTTATATAATTACACCCACAAAAGTCATCTAACTACAATAGTCAGAGAAAAGAGGGGAATGGAAGAGAGAGACCGCAAAACCAATGCTTGCTAAGCACATTAACAAGAAAGCAATTGGTGGCAGCCCCTATTGGTATAAAATGTACATTCAAAGTAACTGCTCAAACCCCATAAGTTCAATCAATTCTACCCCAAAGTTGATTCTGGATCTCTTAATGCAATGTAGATTCTTCAGGCATTTTTCTGCAAACAGTTCTCCTCTGGATTAAGGAGTCAGCAAACTTCTTTCAATGAGAATTTTTCTCAAACAAAAAAAATTAAATCTTGGATTTTATAAAAATACAATCACCCAGAGGTTCCGGGTTAAGATGGCGGAAGAGTAAGAAGCAGTTCTTAACCTCTCCTGACCGAAACACACAAAATTCCTCAAGGGGACATAAAAACAAGTCCAGACGAACAGAGGAACCCCACAACAGGGCACAGCATGGAAGGTACGAGGAATCGAGGCATTTCCATGCTATAAAGGGGTGAAACAGCTCTCACTAAATCGCAGACTGAGCAACCAACCCACCCCCACCCCCTCCACACATAATACCTATAGCACTGAAGCCAGTTAAAAAGAAATAGAGCAAGTTTGGGGCACCCATCAAGTCATTGGCAGCTCCAGGGCCTGTTCCTGAGAGCAGCAAGATTTAGGACACCAATAAGCCAAAAAACGCACGTGAAATCTGAGCGCAGGAGCAGAGTGGACTCAGGGCGCAGAGCACTGCTGAGAGCACAGGCACAGGCGGAGGCGTGGGTGGAGCCAGACATAGCCAGGAGGTAAAGCTCTGAAACCCTGAGTGGGGAACCAGTGTGGACGGGTGTACGACTGTGGAAGCAGCGCCCTGAGACTTGTAAAGGAACCTCCACCAGAGGATCAAGCAAGGGGGTACACCAGCGGGCTTGACCTAGGAAAAAACCGGAACTCAGACCTCAGGAGCCAATAGACCGCAGACAGACCGCGAGCGCAAGGATAAACCTGAGAAGCTGCTGGGCTAATGATGGCTACCCAGTCTCAGGAAGCTCAGAAGAGAAAGAATAACAACAAGAAAAAGAAGTCTTTTACACTTGACAACTTTTACACAGAGAAAATGCAGACAACCAAGCAATTAGAGGAGGAGAACAAACAAGCATCCGGACCCTCCTCAAATAAGGAA
>NW_025370821.1:0-3130 GCF_016433145.1 Gracilinanus agilis | reverse complement strand
TAAACAAATATATATATATATTATATACATATAATATATATATATATATGAGTCAAGCTATATACAGGATAGAAAGGAAAAATTGAAAGAAGGAATTTCTAGAATTAAAAAATGGATAGAGAAGGTAATAAGTGCAAGAGCCAGGCCTTCTCCTAGAATCACCTGCCAAGTTCAGAGTTCTTTATGCTAAAAATCTTATTCATCTTAATTACTTTCTTCCATTACCATGGAGAACTAAAATTACTGTTCATATGGTGAGCAATTTTGGTTTCTTGTGAGTAGAACCAAACTGTGTCACACCAACCAATTACATGTATCAAACCAATCAGTTAGTCATTTGGTAGTTGAGCAATATCTCAGGACAATGATTGCAATGACATAAAATACCTGATTTACCTCTCAAAATAGATGGAGAGGGCTTGGCACATTGGAAATAGTGATGGATTCAATCAGAAAATTTGGGTTCGAATCTATAATAAGGAAATAGAAAGAATGGACAAATTGCAGAGGATTTGGGCACTGCATTTTGATTTGCAAAGGAAAGCTGGCACACGGGTGGAACCAAATGGACTAGGTTCTGTTGGGACTGATAAGAAGAGACACTGAGATTCAACCATTACCTAGAGACTTTACAAGATTCCCTCATTTACTTATTTCAAATCCTAGCTTTGTATAACATTGAGGGTTCTGAAACAAGCCATTGGGCATCTCTGAGCCTCACTTTCCTTAGCTGTAAAATGAAGAGATTAAAATAGATGGCCTTTAAGATCCCTTCTAGATCTAAATCTATGATAAAGTTTATAATGCACTTACCTCAGACCCTGTATAAGAAAGTGGTAATAAAAACAATAATTTCTTTTTAGAACTCTGCCATTTATAAGTCATTTTAAAGTTTGCAAAGCTCTTTACAAATATTATTTCAGGGGTCAGCTGGGTGGCTCAGTGGATTAAGAACCAGGCTTAGAGATGGGAGGTCCTAGGTTTAAATCTGGCCTCATTTACTTCCTAGATGTGTGACCCTGGGCAAGTCACTTTAACCCCCATTGTCTAGCCCTTAACCACTCTTCTGCCTTAGAATCAATATCAATCAATATTGATTCTAAGGCAGAAGATAAGGGTTTTAAAAAGATATAGGTTTAAAAAAAACACAAATATCATTTCACTTGAGACTTAACAACTCAGTGAATTAAGTGCCAGGGATATTATTTCCCCCGTTTCAGAGATAATAAAACTGGGACTGGGAGAGGAGTCTGAGAATTTGGGCTTAAACCCTGGCTCAGATACCTAACTACCTAGGTGACCTCCATTAAATAACAACTCTTTGAGCTTCAGTTCTTCATCTGTAAGATATGAGGGTTGCATGAGAATGTCTTTCAAGTCATTTCCAGCTCTAAATCTCATTATTTTACATTCCTATGGCATATGATTTGTCCAGAGTTACAGAACTAGTATCAGAAGCAAGATTCAAAGCTCAGGCACTTTATCCCCAATGTATGTCACCCAGCTTTAGGGGATTTAAATATATAAGTGAGGAAGCTGATCAGAAAGTGACATGCCTTGATCTTCCAGGTACAGTAAGAGACCAGAGAAATCATATAGTCCAGTCCTCTCATCTGATAGATTGTTACCTCAGTTTCCTAGCTATTTCTTGAGGAAAGGGTACATGGCCGCTCCTTGTATGGAGTAGACATTTAATAAATGTTTGTTGAATATAAAATGAGATGAAAGAGAATTGGTTTTTTGGCCCAAGTTTCAAAGACAATAAGAAAATATCACTTGGTTCATACCCAGCTGTTATGGCTTGATTAATTAGGTAATCTGTAATTAGACACAATGTTGGTTTTATGAATGAGCTACTTGGGAATCTGCTAGGCTGTGTTTATCATTTCTAGTCCAGTTACCATGTCCTTTGTGAATTCCCCATTCATCATAGTCCATTCTTTTAACTAGGAAAATAAACCAGTATCTTTGCAATCTCTCTGTTATTGGTCAGGATTTATGCTCCTATAATACTATGGAGAGTCCACAATACACCTGTGCTTTCTTTATGTGACTTGGACTGACAGTGGAGTGGTTAAGGAAGACTTACAGAAACAGTAGATCCAGAGTAGATTTAGAGCTACGGGAGGCGTTAGGGTACATGGAGGCTATTTAAATTAATAAACATTTATTGAGCACTTGTGATGTTCCAAAAAGAGTTCAAGATTCCAGGGGTCCAAAGATAAAAAGGAAATAATTTCTGCCCTCAAAGATCTTACATGATTTTTTTTTACCTTTAGTTGAAAATAAAAATTCTGGCCTCAACAAACTCCCCCACCCCAAAGAAAATTAACGATGTATAGGGGTTGGGGGGAGGACATAAACATATATGCAAATAAATTTATAGAGTAAATATAGAATATTTGTTCCTCAATTTACTAATTTTGTGTCTTTGAACAAGTGTCTTCCATTCCCAAAGACTGAGTTTCTTATTCTGTAAAATGAAGGGGGATTGGATTAAATGATCTCTAAGTTTATTAGCTCCTTCCTTGCTAATTAATATTCCAAATGAGTATAGTATTTACTCAATACGTTTTGTACTTGCCTAAGAAATTATGGTGTGGATTGATCATTTTTAGTTTTCTTCCAAACCTGTAAGTCAAACTTAAAAAAAATGACAAAGAGAATGTAAGGAAAATACATTTATTGTCTTCAAATACTTGAAGCCCTGTCCTATAAGAGAAGGATTAGATTTATTCTGTCAGAACTTTGAAGATTCAATTAAGATCAATGGGTAAATATGAAATGGAGGCAGATTTCAACTTAAAATATGGAAATTTTTTCTAACAATTCTTGTAATCTTAAAGTGGAAAGGGCTGCCTTAGAAAGGAGTCAGTTATTCCTCAGTATAAGTATTGAAAAATAGGCTGGACAAACATTTGACCCAGATATTGTGGGAAATTTATGTATCTAATAGTTTGGGGAACTAGATGATTTCTGTAATCCTTTACAACTCTAAGATCTTAGAATTCAGGTATTTTCTAAGTGGACTTTTTACTGGAGGAAACTATAAAGTTCTCATCTCTCTCTCTCTCTCTCTCTCTCTCTCTCTCTCTCTCTCTCTCTCTCTCTCTCTCTCTCTCTCCCTCCC
>NW_025370820.1:0-1173 GCF_016433145.1 Gracilinanus agilis | reverse complement strand
GCAGACATGTAATCTAAGAATCAGAACTCCATAAGCTCTTCAAATTATTTCCTAATAATAAGCTGTTCAATCCTCCATTGCCTTGATTGCAAAGAGGAGATTTTTATGAATGCAGTACAGGAAGAATCTTTGTACAAAGGAATGGAAGATGAATGCTTTCCAAACTCTCTCTCTCTCTCTCTCTCTCTCTCTCTCTCTCTCTCTCTCTCTCTCTCNCAATTTAAAGTTTTAAAATAGCTTAAAACTGGACCAAGGATTTTGGGACACTTTGTATATATATATATATATATATATATATATATATATATATATATATATATATATATATATATAAATAAAGTTATGTTCCCCCTCCCTTCACCAGAGATCCAGTGAACCTACTATAAACATAACAGAGTAAACTAAGATGTGATGGTGATTTTCCTCTCTTGTTTAAAGGGAATTTGTTCTTTTACCCAATAGCTTTATATCACATTTTCTGAACCAGAGTCATACCTCATTTGCCATTCTCTTCTCTTGGAAAATACAGCAGCCCTTTAAAAGCTTAGAGTTGTAGGCTCTGGAAATTATTTATTGGTATCCATTTATAAGGCTGGGAAAACTCTGAAGGAAGGGGAAAAACATCCCTTCTGATTATTTACTCTTTTAAACAATGCCTTTCCAGTTTAGATGATTTAAAAAATCAAGTAGTAATTATAATAAAAAAGATAATATCTTAGGAAGCAAACAAAAAAAATCCCATTTCAGATAGAAGATTTTATAGGAGTTAATAATGACTTGTTTCTCCTAGATTCTAGTTGCTCCTGAACTCTCTTGATTTGATCTTTATTCTCCCTGTTTTGGAAAGGATCAACCAGATGAGATAATTTAATGGACCAGCTCTAGGAATCTTTGGGTTAAGGGCAACTACTTGCCTAGATTTCGGTGGAGAGACAGGATCTACTGATTATTCCTACACGCAGACATGTAATCTAAGAATCAGAACTCCATAAGCTCTTCAAATTATTTCCTAATAATAAGCTGTTCAATCCTCCATTGCCTTGATTGCAAAGAGGAGATTTTTATGAATGCAGTACAGGAAGAATCTTTGTACAAAGGAATGGAAGATGAATGCTTTCCAAACTCTCTCTCTCTCTCTCTCTCTCTCTCTCTCTCTCTCTCTCTCTCTCTCTC
>NW_025370819.1:7046-8432 GCF_016433145.1 Gracilinanus agilis | reverse complement strand
AGTTTTGGCTAAAAAACAGTGTTGGCTCAATGGAATGGCTTAGGTACCCAAAGCACCACAAATAAGTGATGATATTAATTAAAAGTTTGATAAAACCAAAGATCCAAGCTTTTCCAGACAAAGATCTCACTCTGAAAAAGTTGTGAAAACTGGAAAGCAATATGGCAGAAACAGGTGGAAGTTATCATCTCTATATATAATCATCCCCCCTCATATATCAAGGTCAAAATAGGTATTCCATTTAGACAAAGGGTGATATCATAAACAAAGTAGGGGAGCATGGAAAATTTTAATTGCCAGATTATGGATAAAGGAAGAATTTATTAACAAACCAGAGATAGAGAGGATATAAAATGTAGACTTTGGATTACATTTAAATTAAAAAATGTTTTGTTCAAACAAAACCAATGTAGCCAAAACTAGAAGAAAAGCAGGAAACTGAAGGGAAAAAAATCTGTTTCTATGGTAAAAGTCTCATTTCTCAATGAACAGAATCAAACTTGAATACATGTCATTCCTCAAGTGATAAATTGTCTAAGCATATGAACAGGCAGTATTTAGGAGGAAAACTTAAAACTATAGTCGTATGAAAAAATTCTCTAAATCACCATTGATTAGAGAAATATAAATTATAATGATTCTGAGGCACTACCTCACACCTATCAGATTGACTAATATGGTAGAAAAGGATAACGATAATGTTGGAGGTGATATGGAAAAATTAAGGCATTAATGTACTGTTAATGGAACCTTGAACTGAGTCAATCATTTTGCAGAGCAATCTGGAACAAAGGCCAAAGGGCTATAAAACTCTGCATACCCTTTAATCCAGGAATATTAATACTAGATCTTTATGCCAAAATGATTTTAAATAAAAAGAAAACACGTATGTACAAAAACATTTAGAGCAGTTCTTTTTGTGATAGCAAACAATTCAAATGAGAGGATGCCCATCAAATGGGGAATGGCTGACAATATATTATGGCATATGATTGTTATGGGATGATATTGTACTATAAGAAGTGATAAATAAGATGGTTTCAGAAAAATCTGGGAAGATTAAATGAACTGATGGAAAGTGAAGTAAGTCAAATGAGAAAAACTTTGAACACATTTATAGCAACATTATATGGTGATCAACTAAAATGACTTACCTATTGGGATCAATACAATGATCCATTACAGTTCCAAAGGACTTAAGATAAAAAATGCTGTGCACAAAGAACCAGACCTGATAGAATCTGAATGAAGAGTAAAGCATAGTTTTTACATAGTTTTTCTTTTCTTCCTTCCTTCCTTCCTTCCTTCCTTCCTTCCTTCCTTCCTTCCTTCCTTCCTTCCTTCCTTCCTTTGTTCCTTCCTTCCTTCCTTTGTTCCTTCCTTCCT
>NW_025370819.1:0-6952 GCF_016433145.1 Gracilinanus agilis | reverse complement strand
TTCCTTCCTTCCTTTGTTCCTTCCTTCCTATGTTCCTTCCTTCCTTTTTTCCTTTCCTTTGTAAGGGGGAAAAAGGGGTTTTTTGGGTTCAATATATTTAAAGTGCTCACCAAGGAAAATTTCCCCAATTTAGGAATAACCTTAAGTCAAAATTGACTTTTATGGAAGTTTATTTACAATTGAGAAAAGAGAGAGGAAATAAGGGAATAAGAATCTAACACAGTAGGTAAATTACTACGATCCTCTAATTAATTCAGGTAGATCTAATTAACCTTCAGCTGAGAGTCAGAGGGCCAGAGTCTATTAAAGGGAAGGAAGTTCCTTAAGAGAAGTTCAGGAAGATTCAGTCTTTAAACTCACCAAGTGGACTTCTAAAGAAGATATTGAAAGAAGTCTCACCAAGGTCTCAGAGTTCTAGCCAGCACTCCTCCATGAACCAGGAAAACTAGAAGACCTTCACCAGAAGTTCTCTTCACCGGAAGGCCTTTTGCAGATAGAGGACCTTCTACTTTTAAAGGGGTCACTTATGCATCACTTCCTGTGCCTCCCTCCTAATTTGCATGTCCAATCACAATAGACGCTTCTCATAGGACCACCTAGGGGGCAGTCAGTTAATTCTGATTGATCACCCACACTAGCACACCTGGGTTAGGACCTCCCAGAATTGTAGGTGCTCTCACTTTCTTGATTAAATGTAAAGATGGGCAGTATAGGTTTAATCTAATTATCACACATTCTTTCCTTCTTTCCTCTCCTGATTTAAATTCTTGGCTTTTGCCAGGAGGGAATCACTACTAAATGCAGAAGGACTCTTTCTTGCTGGATGCCAGGAGGAAATGGTGGCAGTGCCTTTCTCCCTGGGCATTATGAAAGGTGCTGACAGATGTCAATTTGATTTGAAGTCAGAGGACCTGGGTTCAGATTCCAGCCCTTTCTTGTTTCCTGTGAGACCTAGGCAAACCCTCTTTGCTTCTCAGTTTCCGGTTTTAGAAAATTAGAGTTTGGATTAGAAAATTTCTAAGGTTCCTTCTCTTTTCTTTCTTCATTTCTCTCTTTCTTTCTTTCTCTTTCTTCCTTCCTTCGTTCCTTCGTTCCTTCGTTCCTTCCTTCCTTCCTTCCTTCCTTCCTTCCTTCCTTCCTTCCTTCTTTCGTTCTCATCTTTCCTCTTTCTCATGTCTTCTTTTTATCTTCATATCCTTGGCACCAAATCCATGATTTTGGACATAGTAGAGGCTTAATAAGTGGTTTGTTGAAATCAGTGGTTCCCAAACTTTTTTGGCCTAACATCCCCTTTCCAGAAAAAATATTACTTAGCCCCCTGGAAATTAATTTTTTTACATTTTAATAGCAATTAATAGGAAAGATAAATGCACCTGTGGCCATCACTCCCCCACCCCCCGGATTGCTGCAGCACCACCGGGGGTAGGGGTAGCATCCACTTTGGAATCACTGGTTTAAATGATTGGATAGTGCTTATGAAATTATCATTTTGCCCATGTAGATAGTTCTATACTCAGGACAATTAAGATAATGGAGAAAATCAAAAAGTAATTTTATTATTTTTGAATCAAGATAAAAATCAGACCAGTTGTTTCCTTTCCACTCATGAGAAATATCTAAGAAGGTATTTTTATGGAGATAGGGGTTTGGGGTTCAAATCTTACCAATAATGCTTACTATGTGACTTTCATCTTCCCAAGACTAAGTTTCCTCATCCATAAAATTAGGGCATTGGAATTGATGGTTTCTGAAGTCCCTTTCAGTCTTAGAAGTATGATCTTTATCCCAGCCAACATCATTCTACTCTGCAATATTTTCACAGTCAAAACATGAGGTGAACTTTTCTAAATTTTACAAAGCAGATTAAAACACTGTCATTTCAAACCCCAGCATTTCTAGTGGCCTTAATTCTCTCTTTACTGGACTGAAGGATACAAAATATTATATATATACATATATGTATATGTATGTATGTATGTATACATATCTTTTTCTTCGTGTCTTGATGCTTGCTTTTAGAAGAATAGGGCAAATGACACTCTCCTGATCACAGGGACAGCTGAAATATCATATAGGAAATATACCGATGCTCCAAGTTTCATAAGGCAAACAAATCCTTTCAGAAAAATTAAAAAAATGTGACTTTAAAAAACTCATTGTCATATTAGTACAATTCCTTCTGAGCCCTCTACTGCACAGACCTTTAAATCGGGGCAGTTATGGTCTGGATATATATCATAGGTTCAGGCTGAGGATTTTCACAGGTGACCAAAGAAAGGTCAGAAATGGCAGGTCCTTGCTTGAGGAGGAATCCAAAGTGTCCACTGTGCATAGTCAGAAGCCAGTTATTAGGGATATGCCTTCTCAGTTCAGAAATTTGTATAAGTAACAATTAATTAATTAATTTTAGTAAGCAGATGATGCAATGTGGTGCTGGGTTAGGGAGAGGTTTCAGAAATAGAGAATGAATAAGATCCAAGTTAATAAAGGATCTGAGACAATTTTTCACACTTGACTTTTTAGGCTACTTGCTTTATTATATGCCCTGATCCTTCTTTTTAGATTCCCTATGATGAACCAGCAATACTTTTGAAGCTGCCAGTGTTCTTTGCACCGGTAATATGTTTGAAGCTGACAAGTCTTTAAATTTGTCCCTCCAAAACTGAGTCTCCTTGAAGATCTAATAATATGTACTTACGAAGATGCCAGATTCTATCTTTTTTCTTTATGTCTTGATGCTCACTTTTAGAAGAATAGGGCAAATGATAATCTACTGATCACAGGGACAGAGGAAAGTTCAGGTGGCCCTTTGGCACAGATTTTCTCAGAATTCATCAGTAGAACCAGAATTTTGGGAAGCAACTATGCTGTGTGCACCAGAATTTTCACTGGAGTTTTTTTTTTGGAAATCATGCAGTAGCAATGAAACTGGTATATACTTAATTGATAGTGGTGAGCAGATGGTGCGCATGGCATACCTATATCCATATCTATCTATATAAATGCCTACTAACACATATGTGCATACATACATGCATGTATAACAAAACTCCATCTAAATGTCAGAGTCCTGGCAAACAAAAACTGGATGATTCTCCTTATCGAGGGATGAAGTAGAGGTCTAGATTAAGTCTCCACTATTTTATATGAATATTACCAGCTGAGTTTATTCCCAATTACTTGCTCTTCAAGAAGTGGTACCTAGTGTTGATGATGTGGACCTATAACATTTGGGACCCACTTAATCTCTCAAAGCCTATTTTTCTCTATTCAGTAGGTTTTGTGCAGAATCCCAGCCAGTGTAAGAGCTCCATCTTTACAAGTTCGACTGAGACCTGCTCTATGAACAAAATAATCAAATAACCAGCTGTGCAAGTACTATGGGGAGATGGTGATAGTATAACCTTAAATACATGGGCAGAAGCTCTTAGTTTTCTCTAAAAAAATTAATGACATTCATGAATTTGCAAGGACTTTTACTTGTTTTCTCCCCTTAAATTAGTTATCTCTATGGCCAAGGACTCAGGACAAAATCTACAATTGGTTACCCCTCAACTCACATGTATAATGATTTGCACATGTGCCCATATTAATAAGTTCTTCACAAATGTACAATATGTGAATATTTAATGACAAATGTCACAAGAAAAGTACAAGTTCCTTAATTCATATCTCAGACTTGGCACTTGCTAAATCTGTGATTTTCAATGAAGCACTTAAACTCTCTGGTCTTAATTTTATAATGTATAAAATAAAGAAATTAAAGATGGCCCCTTCAACTCTAATTACGTGCTTCTAATAACCAGTAGAGAAGTCACTTTGTCTATAGAGTGCTTTTTCCTTTTGTGCCACCTAAATTTAAATGTCCACACAACTCCTATATAGGTAAACCTTCATTTTATTTTATTTTATTTTATCTTGGGAAAATATTTAATTAATTAATCTTGAATGTTTTTTCATGGTTACAAGATTCATGTTCTTTCCTTCCCCTCCTCCCACCCCCTCCAGTAGGTAGACCTTTAATTTGAAGACTATGTTCGATGCTGAAAGTTTAACTAAAAAGTGGTTTTAAATCACAGTTGTTTCAAATGATACATAACTATAATATAGTTTTTTCTCCATCGTGACACAAAATCATCCACGTCTGTTTGTATAAAGTCTATAACCCTAATTCAAAGCTTTTTGTTTTTAATTCTTTTGCTCAGGTTTTCTGTTTGTCCACATGAAGGAAAATCAATTTCAAAATCTTCTTCAATAGTTTTCAAAGAGAAAACTACTTTGGAAGGCTCATTCCTAGGCCAAATTATTAGAATTGGAATACTCATAAAAAATCAAATAGGAAGTCTGTGGAGGGCATCATTGATCTGGTGTACACTTATGGAAGTTCCCCAAGAAGGGAAGACAGGTTTTAGAGTTTGTTTTTTAATCACATAGCTAATAAGGAAACTGTTACCTGAGGCAAAATATCATGAGCAGACAGAATGTTGAAATTTGGAGAAAATTATTTTTCTGCAGGGAATCTTTCCTGAAAAAGTAGTCACTGTTTATACCTTGAATAATAAAGTATCATTTGTGTCAAAAAAGAATATGGAGTCATTTCTCAGTTCTGCAACATACCTATTAAGTGGCCCTGGATAAGCAATTTAATTTCTGAGCCTCCCTTTCCACATAAGTAATAATACTTTGGTATCAAAATCATAGGATAGTGGGGAGGCCAAATTAGGCAATTTATATAACAGGCTTTGTAAACTTTAAATCTCTAAATTCATGTGAATTATAATTAGTAGTATGTTATTGAAACAGTTCTCCCTTTCATAAAGGCAGCATAACCAATTAAGGTTGGAACAAGTGCAAAGCTAGGAAAACGGTAGCATAAAATCATTTGAATGTGTTACCAACTAATCCAAGACTACAGTCATCAGAAAATCAGATCCAAAATGATTGATGTTAGACTTAGCTTGTTCCCAGGACTGATGCTCTCCAACTTCCTTCCCCCCACACCAAAACATTCTGGACCATTTGAAATTGTTTTTCTATATTTTGTACATGCTTGTCTTTGTAAATGTAGTCTCCTGGCATAATGTAAACCCCTTGAGGGAAAGAAACTGTTTTGAATTACAAATCTAGAACATTTTTTTAACATTATAGACTGATTTTCTATTGAATTGAATTGAATTGTTTTAAGGATCAAGTAAGATAATGTACATGAAATTGGCTTCAAAGCATTAGCATAACTATTGGAACAGAGTGGATCTACTATGTTTAACAGACTTCATTTTGGGTGGAAGTTGGGAGACATTATTGCTAGTTTTTATATTACATTCATTATTGAGTAGAGGCTCTTTGAAACATATTAATATTTTCAGAAAATGTGATAAGAGAATCAATTAAAAATTAAATATGTATTTTGGAAGTTAAATTCTCTTCTGCTAAAGAGACATGAGCTCAGAGATGAGCATTTTTTTCATTCATACAAATTTTCCTTCTATTTAAACTAGGCAATGAAAATTCTCATTTAACGTATTATTTTTCTGATAACCTTCATTGCCTGATATTAGTACCCTATATCCTAGCTGAGAAATGTTCTAATTATTGGACTCCATTGCCTTCTATTAACACAACATTGCTTAATTGGCTAAATTCTAATTAGCATTTTACAACATTCAGAACAACTGTTAGATTGCAATTAATATTGTAAAATAATTTTGAGCATCACCAAAGGAAAGTAGTTTTCATATTACTGGAATTATTTTGGTGTCATTGTCAAAATATAACATAGTATTTTTATTTTCCTCTTTCCCCACACAAGAAAACATGACCATACAACCTAGGGGCAGGAAGTGGGGGACAGTGGTCAAAAACATTCATGGAAGATTTGAATTAAATTAGAAGAGGCAAAAAAATTGGTTGGTGAAACAATTCCTAAGGGGGAAAAAAGAAGCAGCTCATATCCTCTATCCTGTGCAGTATAAATTTTGTAACCAGAAAGGATAATCATTTATATGATATTGATAATGATTTTGGAATGGGATTTCAAAGTTATTAGTCTATAAATTGATGAGGGTATAATAATAGTAATAGTTTGTACTAATTGTATTAGTAAGAATTCTTAGCAGCTTTTGAATGCTATTTTCTCTATTAATGATACAAAACTATTTGGCTGAAGATCTATTCTGAAAAAAAGGTTTTTAAGTAATATAATATATAGCAATAAAAAGACATAAATAGATATATTAATAGGTACATCTATATTGAGGAATATATGCATCTATACATACACATAT
Source organism: Gracilinanus agilis (assembly GCF_016433145.1). NCBI lineage: Eukaryota > Metazoa > Chordata > Mammalia > Didelphimorphia > Didelphidae > Gracilinanus > Gracilinanus agilis. The sequence goes on along the minus strand of NW_025370819.1, from coordinate 668 downwards.
GCATATACACATACAAAAATATATGAAATAGATGACAAAGCTCTTTTGAGAAGGTGACAAAACAATTTTGAGTGTTAGAAAACTCTTGAATTACTCAATTTGGTAGGTAGAGGAAATAACATTATTTCTGTTTTTTGGATGAATAAACCAAAACTCAGAGTGATTGTGGCTTACTCGTGGAAATTAGCTAGCAAAGTTATATATCAGCTCAATTTTAGAGATAAAATTCTGACAAGTCCACAATACTTTTAAAATGAATTTGTATCTTCCAGAAATTCTTAATATGGGAAACTTGCTTGATTTGTCATATCTTAAAGGTTTCCTCTATTTACGATATCATTTGCAATATCATATATTTGAAATTTTTTAATTTCAACTATTAACAAAGATTTATTTTCTTGGAGAGGGCATTTCAAATCCTAACCTAGATTTAAAAATACTTTGGGCTCTTATTTTAGATTAAGATATAATTAGGAGAAAAATGTAGAGCAAATGATAACACCGCGGCAGCCCATATCTGTTATCATCTTGAGTCTGGAAACATGTCTACTCAAATAACTTGCACAACCAATGGTGTACTATCATAATGATTCTTACAATAAAAGGAAACTTTTGTTTATGGAGAGAGAGAGAGAGAGAGAGAGAGAGAGAGAGAGAGAGAGAGAGAG
>NW_025370818.1:0-1875 GCF_016433145.1 Gracilinanus agilis | reverse complement strand
CGACCACTGCACCACCCTGCTCCCCCTCTTCCAGTTGCCTCTGCCAGATGGACACTCTCGAAGGAATTTAAATTTCTTGGCAGGGGAAATCTAAAGACCATTAACCCCATAGTTAGAGAAGTCAGCATCAAGTCTGCACACTGCTACTCCTACTCTAATTCATCTTTCACTTAAATAAATTCATGGAAGGGAACTAGGGTGTCCTTCAGAGAGGAGGAAACTGTACGTACATCCTGAGAAACAACAGCAGGGGCAATGAGGAGTGAGGGAGCTCCTGGGTCCAGGANGGGTCATGAGCTAGCAAGTATATGAGGCAGGATTTGAACTCAAGTTTTCCAGAGTCTACACCTAGATATCGCTACTTATTAGTTAATTAAAGGGAAAGCTCAATATTTATATATATTATATATAATATAATTTTATTATATTTATATTTATATGTTTATATATGTTATATATATATAATATAATTAAAAGGAAAGCTCAATAACAAGGATCAAGTGTATGGACTCTACTTTTTGCATTATCATTATTGTTTAAAAAACTCTTTCCAACTTGACTGGAAAATCCCAAAAGGACTTGGGACCACCGGCCTCTACAATGAATAAAATGTTAAGGCTGAATGAGACCTTAGAGATCAGATTGACTATTTTGCAGATGGGAAAACTGAGGCTCAGAGAGGGAAGTGCCAAGTAATGGGAAAACCAGGATATGTCTGGCTGAGGAGCCAGTATAACGACCACTGCACCACCCTGCTCCCCCTCTTCCAGTTGCCTCTGCCAGCTGGACACTCTTGAAGGAATTTAAATTTCTTGGCAGGGGAAATCTAAAGGCCATTAACCCCATAGTTAGAGAAGTCAGCATCAAGTCTGCACATTGCTACTCCTACTCTAATTCATCTTTCACTTAAATAAATTCATGGAAGGGAACCAGGGTGTCCTTCAGAGAGGAGGAAACTGTATGTACATCCTGAGAAACAACAACAGCAGGGGCAATGAGGAGTGAGGGAGCTCCTGGGTCCAGGAGCCATGTGTCTATGGCACCAGAGGATCAGGAAAGGGCAGAGACACAAGGTAGGGGAGCAAGCCTGGACTTTGCCTTCCTATTTCTGTAAATTAATTGGATTGCGCAGGTCTGATGGGAAGGGGGCTGCCGCTCTGGCAAACCCAAGCAGCAAATTCCTTTTCAGGGATCTTTAAACACAAAAGTCTGTGAAAATCCCTCAGGAATCAGGGCAGGCAGCTCAACCAAAGTTTAGGGACTGAGCAACAAACCCAAGTACAAAGTGTATTCAATCCTTAGGATGGTACTATAAGTCTAGAAGATCATATAGATCCATGATTGGGTGGGGAGGAGGTACGGTTTACTGAGGAGAGAAGGAGCATTGTCTTAATTGTTTATGATTTCCTGTGAGGGTCTGGGTTTTTTGTTTTGTTTTGTTTTTTGAGTTTTATATTTCCTGTGGAGAGAAGTAAAAACCTGTCCTGTATCAAATATATATTGTTAGTTTGAGTGCTTGCACAGGAGCCTCTGTCACTTCTACTACAATGGAAGAAATTTAAAGACAGCTAAGGGGTGCCATAGTGCACAAAGCTCCTGGCCTGGAGTCAGAAAGACTCATGAGTTCAAATCCAACCTTAGATATTTACAAGCTATATGACTCTGGGCAAGTCACTTCATCTCTGCCTTAATTCATTGAAGAAGGAAATGGCAAACCACTCCAGTATCTTGGCCAAGAAACCTTATATGGGACCATGAAGAGTCAGAAACAACCGAACGACTAAATGACAATAGAGATCTAGACTCAAGCCTTGGTTTGGAGCATGAACAAAGAGAGAGAGAGAGAGAGAGAGAGAGAGAGAGAGAGAGAGAGAG
>NW_025370817.1:0-6492 GCF_016433145.1 Gracilinanus agilis | reverse complement strand
ACCCCTTCCCCCTCTCCCGACCTCGGCCTCAGCTTCGTGAGCCGAAAGATATGGAGAGGGGGTCCCCCACTGGTTTCACCTGAACTGCCTTGGATCAGGGAGAGGCTACGGGACCAGCTAGGGGCAGCGGGGTAATCTGAATCCCGGAATCCAAGAAGGGGGCAGGGGATGGAGGCCGCCACCTCAGGCACCAGCAGGGGGTGCCCCATGGAAAGTAAGTTTGTGGGGCAGGGTTCAAGGTACTAGAGAGTCTACGTAGAAACTGAGGCAGCGACAAAGAAAAGTCGGGAAAGGAGATTCAGGGAGAATAAGAGACAGAAAGAAGGAGAGGAGAGACGGAGACTGAGAGATAAAGACAAGAAGGGGCGGGTTTACCAAAACGGAGACAGAGAAAGGCAGAGAGAAGAGAGAGAAGGAAAGAGAAGAGCAAAGAGTGAGCAAAGGAGTGGTAGAAGACAGATGAGAGAAGGGAGAGAAGAGAGGAAAGTGGAGTAAAAGAAGAAAGAGGAGATAGAGGCAGAGACAGAGGAGACAGACAGATGGAAGGAGGGAGAGAGAGAGAGAGAGAGAGAGAGAGAGGAGGGAGAGAGACAGAGAGAGGAGAGACAGAGAGGGGAGAAAAAGAGAGAGACAGAGAGAGGGAGGGGGGAAGAGAGGGGAGAGACCAAGAGAGAGAGAGGGAGAAGGGGTAGAGACAGACAGACGGAAACAGAGATAGAGACAGAGACAGATTGAGGAGTTTCCTTTCTGCACCCCGAGAAGAGTCCCTGGCTAGGCTAGGCGGGTCTCTGCTCAGAGTAGGGCATGGGACTGCGCAGCAGATGGCTCTTGGCGGTCCCAGCCCGTGCCCAGTCCCGGCAACGCTTGGCATCGGTTCCTCTCCCCAGCGCCCTCCCCCCACCCCCGTCTCCCTGGCTCCCCCTCCCGCGCTGACGGCCGCCTTTTCCCCGGCGCTTTTAGCTGGCTGTCCTGGGGCCAAAGGAGTGGTGGGGCTGACGGGGCCCCCGGTTGGCCTGAAGGTAGCTCGCATTCTTTCTCCTCTTTCCGGTCCGGAGCATCTAGCAGAGCCGCAGAGTTAAGCCTGCCTGCCCTCTGACCCTCCCTCCACCTACCTACCCCCCACCCCACCCCATCCCCCACCCAAAGAAATAGTCCCACTGCACAGAATGTGAGGAAAGAGCCCTCCGGTAAACGGACCGCGAGGAACTGGAGAGAGAGGCCCCAGATCAATCTAGTTACATTAATAATACTAATGAACAATTATTCTACCATAGCAAAAGGGAGCAGGGGATCGAAAGGGGACTCATGGACAAGACTAGTTGGCATACACAAGCAGAGTATAAAGAATGCAGGAGCCAGAGACAGGTTCGAACCCTGAATCCTTATCTCACTCGTGGTGTGACCTTGGACAAGTCATCACACCGCTTGAAACCTCAGTTCTAACAAATACAAAATCAGAAAATCGGCACAAAAGATCTCTGAGGAGACTTATCTTTTTTACCCCTCTTAGGAGAATAGAGGCAGGAACACACCCCGGTGCCCTTTTCTCTTATGGGGCCAGCGAGATCTCGCTGAGGTCTCGGAAAAGGTCTCGTCGAGCTTCCCTTCCTAGCCAGATCTTCCGTAAGGGAAGGGGGGGACGCCTAGCATGGGGAAAGAGGGATGGGAGAACTGGGAGACTGAAAATTAGGACTCTGCTCCCCCACACTTCCACAGGCCCCCAGGGCACCAAGGTGTGTGTAAGTGGAGTGGGGGGTGGGGAAGATTGGAGTCTAATCAGGGTTAGCCCGAAGGAGGGTTCCCTCCCTTTCCTCCCACCCTCCGGAGAATTTTCCCAATAAGAGCAGAGCCCGGATAGAAAGAACGTCCCCCAGGTCCCTGGCAGCTTTAGAAAGAGGCTAGCCTTGGTGGTAAGATGGGATGGGACTGGCAGAGTGGAGAGGGGGGTCCTGCTCCCGCCCCCCCGGTTTGCCATTAAAGGGTTAAGTAGTCGAACGAAGGAGGAGCCAGAGGGAGGGGAAGAGGGGGGTGCGGGGTAGGGAAGCTCTTCCCTGCTGTCCTCACTCTCCCAGGGCTAGCGGCCGGGGCGGACAGAGCCCAGGACCCGACTGCCCGGCTTGGGGTGGGGGTGGGGACCCGAGCACGGGGCCGCCGCCGCCGCCGCTCGTCCCATCTCCTCCAGGACTGTCCCGTGCCCGGTACGTCGGGGCTGATGGCTCCCCCTGAGCCCAGGAGCCCCGGGGGCGCAGGGTAGAGCCCTGCGGACAGTCCAGACCCCCCCCTCCCTCCCAGGTCAGGGGCTCCGAGTCCAGTCCCATCCCTCACCCCTAGCCGTAGACTCCTAAGGGGACTAGGGAGCGCGTGGGAGCCCCCCCCCCACTGCTCCCCACCCTACCCCGCCCCATCCCCCACCCCCAGCTCCGAGACAAGATGCTCGCCTGGCTCCCGCGCCTGCTGNCTGCTCCCCACCCTACCCCGCCCCATCCCCCACCCCCAGCTCCGAGACAAGATGCTCGCCTGGCTCCCGCGCCTGCTGCAAGGTAAGGAGCCCCTGCCCGGACGGGCGGGGCTGGGGGAAGGGGCCCCGGAGAGCCAAGGTTTGGGGGAAGGGAGGAGAAGAGGAAGGGCAGAAGGATTGGGGGGCTCAAAGAGAGACTGGAGGGAAGAAAGGGGAGGGGGTGCCGATGAACCACCACCACCCCACCCCACCCGACTACTCGTCTGACCAGTGACCCTCAGACCGGCTCCAGAGGCCAGAAGGACAAAACGGTATAACCGAGGCACGGTCCGCCCCACCTCCGCCCCTTTGGCAGCCCCACCGAGCTGGGGGGCAGGGCCTGGCCGCCGCCGGGCAGCAGGAGAGCTGAGCCCGCAGAGGCGGGCGGGCAGGGAGCTAGCTCGTGACTGTGGAACCCAGGGCGAACAGTCGGCCGGTCTGTGGGTGGGGAGGGCTGGGTCCAGGGGCTAGTGGGTTCTGCCGTCCCGGCTTTGCCTGCTGGGGGCACAGAGGACTCCTCCCGTCCGGGAAATCGCCGATTCAGCAACTCCAGGGCGGCCGGTGCGTGGCTCTCCTGTCGGCTCCGCACCTCCTGTCACCCGGGAGGGACTGAATGGAGGGGAGGGTTTCGGGGAGCGGAAGAGGACCGGCTGAAGACCGGCCAGAGGCAATGGGGGCAGCCAGGCGGCCGAGAGACCTCCCGGGAGGGTGGCAGAGGGCAGCCGGCATGGCACCGGGGCAATGAGGGGACAGAGATGGAAGGGGGACTCGGGACCGAGAGAGGAGACAGTGGGACACTGGCCGCCAAGACGGGACAGTGAGTCCAGAGCATGTCAGACAGAGAGACTGAGGCAGCGTTTGACAGCCTCAAAAGCCAGTGATTAGATAAGGGGAGGTGGGGGGTGAGGGTTGGAACAGAGAGGGCAGGGAAGCCTAGGGACTGGTGCAGCAGCAGGGAGAATGGGAAAGAGGGCCAAGGGCAGCTGGAGAAGGGAATCAAAAGGGAGTCGGAGATAAAGAAAGAATAAGCCCATACTTAGGGACTTTAGCACTAATTCAGGCATTTTCCCACCACCATCACCACCACCATCTCACAAGGTTATTGTGAGCCACAACAGGCTGTCCAGAGATTATTCTCTTCATCATTTCCTTATCACAAGAGTTCTAGAGTCCCAGGGCTGAGGACCCTGGAGCTAGCCAGGCCCAGGGGTCTCCGGAATGGGATGGCTGGGCCTGGACAGAGGGGAGGGTTAGAGCCCCAGTTTGGGCAGAAACCCTAGTGGATGGGGCATTGCCATTTTTATCCCCAGCTCTTCCTCAGATTAGCTGCTATTGGGGAGCTCTGGTGGCTGCTTATTTGGGGGTATTCTATTCTGGCAGAGTGAAAAGCTGTGCGGTGGCTCTGAACCTCACCACCCGCACCAGCGTCACTGCCTTCCTGGGTCGATGCGTCAGCGCCACCACCACCTCCGTCCCCACTCCTCTCCCACCTCCTTTGCCCCCTCAGCATCTGCCTGGCAGCAGCCTGTGCCCTTAACCCCCTGCCCCTCCCAGGAAATTGCGCCTTGAAGCCATCCCCAGCAACCAACACTGAGCTTCTGAAGCTGCTCCACCAAGACCCCAGGCTCCTCATTCTTTAGAATCAGTGGTATACTCTTCAGTATTCATTCTCTAGCTCCTATTCTGGAGTCACTATCCAGCTCATTTCTCTTTTTTTCCCAGCATCTCTGACTCTCCTTTAATCATATTTGAGACTCAGCTCCTTCTCCTTCCAGTCAATCCCTTTCCTTTTCTTTGTGATCCCAGACCCAAGGGTTCTGGAATTTTTAAAGCTAAAGGTGGAACCTGAATTCTGGAATTTTCTCAAAGCTTTGGTGCCTCAGATCCATCTAACAGGAGCCTGTGTCCTCCACTCTGGTTACCATGTTCCTCATACCTCTACTTTCTCCCTTCTTCTACCCCCCTCCACAATTCTCAGAGAGTTTGTGATCTAGGCTTCCCTTGCTAAAGGAACCATAGGGTCAAACACTTAAAAGCTGGAAGGGACCTTAGAAGCCATTACATCCAAATCTCTCATTTCACAGATGGTGGAAACCAAAGCCTACAGAAGTTAAGTGACTCCTCCAGGGTCATCTAGCTAGTAGTAAGAATCTATAATGGGATTTGACCCCCAATTCCATTTCTCTAGTCACTATGTCACACTGTCTTTCTTCCACCAAGGGTAAACCTGCCATTCTCAGTCCCACAGAGGAAAGGTTGTTAGACTCCGAAACTGGCCATCCCATCCTGGACCCAATGGCTCCTGTCTGACTTTTGGAGCCCAGAGAGATAAGAAATTAAAAAAAAAAAAATCTTGGCCCTTTCCCTCTGGCAGGCACAGCTTTGGCAGTCCAGCTCAGTATGGCAATTTGTACTGCCCTGCACCCCGGCTCAGTGGTGGAGCCCAGGATCTGCACCCCCTTGTCTCCATGGGCATCGTTCATCCCAGTTCAGGGCTGTTCTGTCGCCAATGACAAAACCAGAAATAGATCATAGTACTTAGCACAGGAAGAGACCTCAGTGAACAACCACTCCAGTCTCTTCATTTACAGTTGAGGAAGCTGAGGCTATTGTGTGGGGGGGGTATAATTGGCCCAGTGATTCCACAGTTAGTAAGCTCAGACTTGAGCCAAGCATCCTGCCTTGGAGCCCTGCGCTTTCCTTGCTGTGCCATGCAGTTTCCTTCTGGGTCTCATCTTTCCTATCTGAGAATGAACCTTTAATCCCTAACCCTCCCTGCCCCATGAGGACATGGAAAAAAGGAGGGTGGTGGTGGTGGTGGTGGTGGTGTTGGCAGGACTCTGGAAGGCTTTTTGCTTGATCTGAAAAGATTGCCAGGCAGACCTATCTTACTGCCATCCTACCTTATGTCCTGGGTTCGGGATTCTCCATGACACTAAGACAATGACAGGATTGTCATAGCAGTCCTTTGGGAGAGTGTCTGAGAGGGAAAGGAATTCGGGGTGGGCTGGGATTGAAGAGAGCAAGAGAGAAAGGAAAAAAGAGGAAAGAAACTGTAAGCATAGAAGGAATGGTGGAAGAAAGGATGGAAAGGAGAAGGACTCTGGGGTGAGGGGAAGCCAAGAGAGGGAGGGAGCAAGGCCAGAATGGACAGAAAGGAGCACCTCCCAGGCATCAGCTGCCTCTGGCCAAGAGCTGGGCTGAGCTGGGCCTGGGGGCAGAGGCGCTCTAAGCCCCCACCTTTCCCTCCACCCGGCCTCCACTGAGAGCCCGCAGCCTGAATTATGGATGAAGCTCCTTGGGTTACAGCCACTGTACACGGGCAAGGACTAGAAATGGCATCAGCCACAGCTCTGCAGCAGCAGCCAAGGCACCCCTCCCCCAGCCTCCAGCCCCTCCCCCCCATTCCCTCTCCCAGCCTAACCCTGGCTCCCTGAACCCCATCCCTTTTTCAGGTTTGATAAGTGATACTTCGGGAAGGGCAAAGGGTGTGGCTGCTCATTGGGGAAGTTGGGACCAAGAAAACGAATGATGCAGGCAAAGAACCTTGGATCTGGAGTATCCCAGTTTTTCAGCTATGTGTCCTTGGGCAAGTCACTGTCCCTCTTTGAGTCTCACTTTCCTCAGCTGTCAAATGAGTATGCTAGATTAGAGGATCAGTGAAGTCCCTTTCTCAGTCCAACAAATCTCTATGAGTGGGGGGGGATGGTAATTTTTTTTTTCTCGAGGGAGGAGAGAAGAGAGAGGGAGGAGAGGGAAACAGCTTTTCCTTGGGGGGGGGGAGTGAGATAAAATTATTAGATGAGTGAAGATGAAGAAAAGCTGGACCACCATTTCCCTATTCTAACCAAACCATGTCCTTAGATACTGGATGCAGTCAGGACTGGAGCTGACAGAGACATGCCCTTTCTTTCCTCCTTCTCCAGCCAACTGACAGCCTTTGAGGCTAAAGGAGAGAGAGAGAGAGAGAGAGAGAGAGAGAGAGAGAGAGAGAG
>NW_025370816.1:0-2441 GCF_016433145.1 Gracilinanus agilis | reverse complement strand
AGCTGATGTGCATTCAAATGTATATCTAATTAAGAAGCACAGTGAATAGAATGTTGGACTTGGGAGTCAAGAAGACCTTAGTTCAAAACCTGCCATATATACTGACAAGCTGTGTGAGCCTAAGGCAAGTCACTTAACCTTTCTTTGTCTCAATTTCCTCATCTGTAAAATGAGAGTAATAATGAAACCTACATCATAGGACTATTTAAAGGGAAAATGAAATTACAAGTAAAATACTTTGCAAACCTTAAAGTGATATATAAATGCTAGCTCTTAGCTATTATTATTACTAGGTACTTGGGCTTTTGCAGTTGGTGGCTGGCTTTGAGGGAACCTGATATATGTGTGTATATATATACATATGCATAATATATTATATCAATAACTAGTCACAGGTGTTGCTGTCTGTGTGGTCATAGATAAATCACTTAACTACTGTGAAACTCCCTTTCTCTCATTTGCAAAGTGGAAGAAATAGTATGAGCATGCCTCAGCTCAGAGTGCCATTTTAACCAATGAAGGAATGATGTATATGTAAATGTTCCATAAAGATGTATAGGACAATAAAAAATATAAGCTGTTACAATTCAAGAAGGAAAAATTGTAGATTTCTTCTTCCAGAAAGACTAACCCACTGTAGAATAGTGGAGTACAGAACCTGGAGTTAGGAAAATCTGAGTTTAAACCCAGAATCAGACACTTACTAGCTCTGTGACCCTGGGAAAATCAATTAACCTGACAATCTCAGTTTCCTCATCTGTAAAATGGGTTTAATAACAGTACTTACCTTCCAGAGTTGTTGTAAGAATATAATTAGATAATATTTGCCAAGTGCATTATAAATCTTAAAGTGCTTTATAAAGGCTGGCATGACAACAAATATATCTACAATTCCAATTATATACAGGATTAATAGGAAATAATTAAAAAAGAAGAAAAAACACTAAAACTCAGAGGGATTATGGAACAACTCCAGTAGAAGATGGGATTTTGAGACTTAGAGACTTACCTTGTGATGCCTATATAAGAAATATGAGGAAAGGGATTACAACATGGAGCAAACAACTTATCAGAATAACCTCAAAGTTCCAGGTCTAGGGCAGAGGCTGGTGCTTTGGAAGGATAGCACTTAAGAGGTAAAGGAGGGGACAGCTAGGTGGCTAAGGGGATAGAGTGCCAGGCCTAGAAGGGGAGGTCTTGGGTTTAATTCTGATTTCAGACATTTCCTAGCCATTTAACTTTGGGCAAGTCACTTAACACCCATTACCTGACCCTTACTATTCTTGGGCATTAGAACCCAAATTCGGTATTATTTCTAAGATGGAAGGTGAGGGTTTGAAAAAAAAAAGAGTTAAAGGAGAATTAACTTCGCTTTTCAAAAGACACATCTGTAGGTTTAATTGCTACACAACAATTAAATGGCTATATCATCTGCTGCTCATAGAAAAGTCTGTAAAACTGCTCCCTACACTGGGGGAAAGGGAGAGAAGTAGATCAGCCCACAGAGCGACTTAATCATTCTTTTCCCTCCAGTGGTAGAAGTGGGGTAAAGTGACCTCAGTGCATTATTGGAGCTCTGCAGGCTACCATAGTAGCTATCTCTGGATGTCTGCTGGCAGCAATAACTCATATGTCTATAGTGTTTACCCATTAAAAAATGCATGTTATATATGCAGTGAGTCCCACATATTTCAAAGTCCTTACATGTAGACTGTCCCTTACATATAGCACAGGAGTGTCAATACATGTGTGGCTCAAATTGAGGCAGAATAGATATTTCTAGCCTCTTTCTCCCCCTTCCCCTTTTTAAAGGAGGCTTTAATTCTTGTCAGGAAGAAGTTAGAGCCAGAGACCACTACTGTGCTTTTCTCAGAGAGCTAGAATTATATCTATCTGCTCCCTTAAGTATTGTTATTCTAGGGCAGTGATGGCGAGTCTATTAGAGGGGTGAGTGATATGAGGAATGTCCTCAGGCACCCATGGAGAGGGGGAGGGGAGCAGCCAGGTACTGCATCCTTCTGGCTTTCTAATAATGAACTCTAGAGAACTCTGTGCTGGGGCAATGGCACACATGCCCATAGAGAGGGCTCTAAATGCCCCTCTGGTATGCGTACCATAGGTTCCCTGCCACAGGTCTAGAGGATGTGATGAGGTTTTCCCTAACTTCTAATTGCTGTTTCATAATTGGGGAAAGGTAGATCTAAACTTTATAGCCAAAGCCTAACTCCTTTTCCCACCAAATATCAGTTTTGCAATGAACATACATAGTAATTAGTCAGGAAATTTATTTATCCTGGTAACAAAACAGAAATCAGAGAAAGTATACATAGGAGAACATATACCAAAAACAGAATGAAAGAGATCTCCATTTAGGAGCATGTAATGCAACTCAACAGAGAGAGAGAGAGAGAGAGAGAGAGAGAGAGAGAGAGAGAGAGAGA
>NW_025370815.1:0-1205 GCF_016433145.1 Gracilinanus agilis | reverse complement strand
GAGAGAGAGAGAGAGAGAGAGAGAGAGAGAGAGAGAGATATTCTTTCCTGAAAAAAAAATAACCAAAAAAGTTTGATCTCTGGTACGAGAGCAAAATTGTCTTCTTTCATCAATAATGAGGAGTGCTTCTCATTCCCTAGACCTCTGTCCAATCAGGGATGTCACCGTCCTAGGAATGGAAAACGAGAAGAAGGGTTATAAAAATGCGTTAAGGAATTTTTACGAGGTTTTTCTAATAATTTATTGCTGGCTCAAACCAGAAGCGGTCAAGGCACAGTACAGTGAATGGTGGAGTTGTAATGCCTCCTGTAGTGTCAAGGAAGGGCCAGGCGCCCCATTGCCTGGGTAAAGCGGGTTCCCACTGAAGTCCCCCCTCCCCACTTCCCTTTCTTCCATCTCTGAATCTGGAAGGCTCCGTCTGTATGTCTATCTCTGTCTCTCCGTCTTTCTTTCTCTCTGCCCCAAGAGAGAACAGTTGGTCTCCTTTGACATGGGGCACTAGTTTCACTGAGAGGTTGGATTGTTGTTGTTGTTTTTTTTTTTTTTTTTTTTTTTTTTTTTTAATGACATGTTCAAAATGAAACAAAAGATCAGCTCAGCTTTTGTGTCAGAGGGAGCTGAGCGTTAGAATTGGTTTAGCCTGGATGCCACTGGGGGAACTGTCAAATTAAGGACCAGCTGAATTTGGAAAAGTTTTAAAGTTCTCAGTCTCTCTAGCTCTGTCCCTTTCTGTCTCTCCGTCTCTCTCTCAGTCTGTCTCCCCCCTCTTGTGCTCCGTGACATTTAAGCCCTAGAATGCTAGCTTGAAAAAGTTGAGGAAAGTCAGATAAACTTCTGTCCCCCACCCTGGCTAATATTTAGATAGATATACTTACATGGTTAGCATTATGGCCAATCCTCTGCCTTAGAGCCTCAAAATCCACCTCCCCCTTTCATTCCCGTGTACCTCTGTCATCACCCTATTATGGGCACCTAGTTCTCCAGGAAAGCGCCCTACTAGATTCTGCACTGGAGCCGAACCTCGCCTGAGTTCCCAGGCAAGGGAGGAAAGAAAGTCCCAGTTTGCAAAAGGAACAAAATAAATGACTAAGAGCTCACTTGAAACTTGGAAGCCAAAGGCTTCCCTTTCCTTTCCTTTGATTTGCATGAAGGGAAGAGAAAGAGAGAGAGAGAGAGAGAGAGAGAGAGAGAGAGAGAGAGAGAGA
>NW_025370814.1:6242-6647 GCF_016433145.1 Gracilinanus agilis | reverse complement strand
ATGAAGAAATAAAGGATATCAAAACCCAGTTGTACAGGAAATATGTTACCTAGCTATATGTTCTTTCTACACGTGTACCCCACTACCATTATACCCTAAATCTATGTCTGCTCTTTCAAAGGGCATTGTGTTTATGGAAAAGCAGGAACAGTTATAGTTTTAGGAGTCCAGACTCAGAGATTTCCAAGAACTTTGTGAATTTGTAAAGACTTAACTTCTCTCCCCTCCCTTCCATTACCACCCCGTTATGAAACTGAGTGTTGAGATGGAGAAGTAGCCCTAGAAAGTTACATTTATTTATATTGTCCCTCTCCACCCTGTTAGAACATAAGCTCCTGGAGGATGGGTTCTGTTTCCTTTTTGTCTTTGTATTCCCCTTGCCGGGCATGGTCCCTGGCAAATGCA